>NC_081523.1:37037424-37092424 GCF_030273125.1 Centropristis striata | reverse complement strand
GAATTTACCCTCAGGGATAAATACAGTCGTTTATCAGATCCCTATATTCAGATTCCTGTCCATTCCTGATACACGCCACTATAGCAGTGTAAAAAAGGTAAAAGATAAAGGCAAGATCCACTCCCATTTCTGTGAGCTTGTTATTGAGTATACTGAGTTGGTCATGGCATCATCATTAGTGGCATGCTTGAACTATTAGCTAAAAATAGCAGAGGATTGTTGTAGGGAAATGGAAAAGATCTAATGTCTCATTGATTTATGGGCAGAGGGCATGTTGCCAACTTCATTTCCTGACAATGATTGACAGCAGGAGCACTTGGATAATGAAATTCCTGCAAATGTACCAGTGGGCATTACAACAGCAAATTTGTTTGAAAGCAGAGCAGCTGGGTGAGAGAGTATGGAGATGACCAAACTCAGGTTTGTTCTCAAAAGTAACTAATTCAGTATGCAGAATGACCACATGTGAATGGGCTTTACTAGAGTTTGTGCAGCCCAGATTCATCTCCTAGCATCTTAGTCCTGTCCAGACAACAGGCATTTAACCAAATGAAACATCCCTGCCTCTGAGATGTAATTTTAAAGACGTCAATTAAATATGACGTAGGGCACAGCTGCATCAGCTGTCCGTTGTTTTGGTATATCGCTGAATATAATTATCTCTGTCAGATGACTACACAATCTAGCAACTGCCTTCACAATAAAGGCTTTGAAAATGACCCACTCTGATTCCACATGCCCAAAGTCCCCTAGGATGCATTAGAAATTCTTCTGAAGCTAAAGATCTTACATATGCAGGCCTTAAACAGTCAGAGCCTTCCTCTCTGTGCTGGATGAGGAACTTTTATTGGAATAAATAACCACTGACTAACAGCTGATCCAGCTGTGATGTCATTAGAAACGGACGTCGCTTCACATGACGCTCCGGAGGGAGGGACGTCTCATGTCTCTTAAATCGCTTATAGGGCTGGGTATTGTTAAGAACCTTTCGATTGGATTCGATTTCGATTCTTTAGGTCACAATTCGATTCAATATCGATTCGATTCGATATTGATGTAAATGCTTCGATATCGATTCAATAATAAGTAGAATTACACAAATAATTAATCAGAGTACCTGTTGATAATTTTAAAATCATTATTTATTTTCATGCCCATATGAACAGCCATGGTATAATTCATAGCGTTGTTGAGCAATAACACATCTGAAAATAAAGCATTAGCACAATAATACTGAAAACGGACTCCAAAAAAAAAAATGACAGTACTGTATTAACATTCAGGTAAAGTGTATATATAGATATCCTATAAAGATATCCCTGTAATTTTTGCATTTATTTTTTGTATGTAAAAATACTTACTTACTAAATATTTAATGGTAAAATGTTTAATTTATGTGGCATTTATGAAGTATTTTCTTGTCAATTATATGGCAGAACAGCGTTTCTTTTGAAGGGGAAAATATGGAATAAAATGGCAATCTTAAACGTGAAATCAACAGTGCTAATAGAATTTTACCGTAATGTTAGAAAAAGTTGCACCCTATTTATTACAGTGAAGTTCTGGCAACCACAGCTGCCGTATTTTACCGTAAAAACACATTTTTGTTTGTTTCTCTACAGTGTGGAGTCAAAGAATAAAAACTTAATGTGGGTCTATTTTATTACAACTAACAGAAATTGAGAATATGCCCTCTGGGTGTGCCGAGTCACTGCAGGACAGGTCACATTCACTCAAACTCTGGATTTGGAGGGCAAAGCGGAGACTTCCCCCTTTATTCTTCATCAGTGCTGAAGAAAAAGCAGCTCGCTGTTACACATAAATCACCTCCAGTGGTGTTATCATGGTGCTGTGTATGCTCCGTGGCATTGACTGCACCAGTGGTAATGACTACGAGGGTTTGCTGGTTAGCGTATTACAGAGAGCATCAGGAGGTGAACAACCTCCACACACACACACACACACACACATCACCTCCCAACTGGAGATGTCACCAAAGCACTGCCAGTCATTATCAGTCAGCATGCTGAAGCTAATTGCTGCAGCTCCACAGGCCTCTGCTTAATGAGAGGAAGCTCTGCAGGCCCACATGAAGTGCCAGGTCAGCTGACTAGGTAGAGGTAACGCCTATTAAACAGTGATAGGGGCGGCAGGGTGGAGGTTCATGCATTTTTTACAGACATGCTGTAAATGTGTCAGAACATGGCTGTGGTGTGCACTGCATGTGTGGGAAAGAGATCCAGGGGAGCTGCAGGAAGGAACATTACAGGTTTTTACAACCTTGAGCATCTTTCCTATCGGCTGGGATTATCTTTTATTTTCCAAGTAAGCAGTGTGACAAAGCTGTGGAGAACTTCATTATTTAGAGGTGGAACTGAAAGTGAACATGTTACCAGTTTAGTGCACAGGTGCACTGTAAAAAAAATGTCTGTAGATTTTACGGTGAAAAACTGCTAAACCATGACAGTAAAAGACCGTAAAATGATGAATGGGTTAATTCAGTTTCAATAATAATAAAACACCGTATATGTATATATCAGCCAAAACAGTATTTTTTACAGTTTTGTTTTTTAAAAGTACATTACTGTAAAATACACTGTAATATGTAGTTAATGTGTAACTATTTGTGTATGATTTCATGATTTGATTTTATTCTATTTTAATAAGACATGTGTATTTTACACAGGTCTTGCTGGGTTGAGTTGACCCATGAGCCCAAGTACTTGAAGTCCTTGACTTCCTTCAGCACAGTGCCTCCTGTCGTTGTGAGAGGTGGATGTTCTGGTGAGATGTTATACTTGATCACCTCAGTTTTCTTGGCATTTAGCCTAAGGCCAACCTTGGCACACTCCATCTCCACTCTGTTCAGGAGCCCTGCATTCCTGATTACCTTGTCTTCTTACTTGTTTTCCAGGAGCACCATACAGATGTTTGATCCATGGTTCAATAACTAGTGATCTAATTATACTATTAAATGTGGTTACTTACTTTTCGCATGAATGAGGGTGGTAGTGCTGTGACAACCCACAGGACAATTTCTGATTTCAATGTCAAACTGCTCTGTTGTCTGTGACAGAAGCCTTAAAAAAAGCAAGAGCAGCAGCAAAGTCCTCAGTTCTCATTCTGCTTGACTTGTCAGCTGCTTTTGACACAATTAACCATTGCATCCTCCTCTCTACTCTCTCTAAAATGGGCATCTCTGGATTGGCTCTGTCCTGGTTTGATTCCTACCTCAAAGGACGCTCATTCAGTGTATCCTGGCATGGACAGTTGTCTACATTGCGTTGCCTCTCCACAGGGGTTCCCCAGGGCTCAGTGCTGGGACCCCTGCTATTCGCTATCTACACCACCTCTCTGGGTCAGGTTATCCGCTCACATGGCTTTTCATATCACTGCTATGCAACCACGACATCATCTGCTATGCAGATGACACTCCGCTCTATCTGTCATTTCCTCCTGATGACCCATCGGTCTCTGCAAGGCACATCACCTCCAGCTGAACCTTTCAAAAACTGAACTGCTGGTCCTCCCTGCTAAACCTACAATACACCACAACATCAACATCTAAATTGACTCCCTGTGTCTTGCCCCCACCAGGGTAGTGAGAAACTTAGTAGTGATGATTGATGACCAACTCACCTTTTCCAGTCATGTCGCCTCAGTTACCCGGTCATGCCGCTTTGCACTTTACAACATCAGAAAAATCAGACCTTACCTAACTCAACATGCCACTCAACTCTTGACACAAGCTGTTGTCATCTCAAAAACTTGACTACTGTAACGTCCTCCTGACAGGCCTGCCAGCCTGCTCAGTAAAACAGCTTCAGATGATCCAGAATGCGGCAACGCGCCTGGTCTACAACCAGCCAAAAAGGTCACATGTCACACCGCTGCTCATTGAGCTCCACTGGCTACCTGTTTCAGCCCGCATCAAATTCAAATCTCTAATGCTGCCTACAAAGTTGTCTCCAGTACTGCACCCAGCTACTTGAACGCCCTGATTCAGACATATGCTACCTCACAACTGTTGAGCTCTTCCAATGAACGGCGCCTGGCTCTGCCACCTGTTTGTCCAAGGCAATCTAAACTCTTTGTATTTCTTGTTCCCCGTCGATGGAACCAGTACCAGCATCTTCTCTCCTAGCACCACCACAACTCTACTCCTTAAAGGATCATCACTAGCACTTATTGATGCACTAATGGCTCTTATTGCACTATACCTTGATTGTTCCTTGATTGCATTGGATAAAAGTGTCTGCTAAATGATTAAATGTAAATGCAATGATTTCAGTGTTTGATTACCTACACAGTACAATCAGTCTCTCTCTCTTATTTTTTCCACCTTTTTGGTTTGTTTAGTTTACCTTTTTATCTTAACTTACTTCTTAACTTATTGTTTTGATGGATTTTCTCTTCAAGGTGAATTTTGTTTAAAAAGAAAATTTTAAATGTTGCCCTTTTGCACTGTCCTTTCAAAGTGTTTTGGTAAAATGGAGAACTAAATAGATATTTTTGCAGTACACTTCTCAAGAGAAGGTCATATCAGCCATGATATGAAGTGCCTGGTAATTACATCTCTAGTCACCCAAGGCAAGACTGAAAAACACAGAGCTAAGGAAACATCGATGCAATTGATTTGGGGTCTAGGGGCTAACTTGAGATGCATGGAGAGTCAGGGATACAGCTTATCAGAATGTGACCCCACAGAAATGTTGCAGCATAAGACTGCCCCTGTGTTATTGGGGATGGATTATGATTATCCCTCTGTTTATGTTGGTAAGAGGAAAATAGAATCAAGAGCACTTCAGTCAGGGTTTCTGTATGTAGTTTGCCTTGTTTGTTCATCTTTAAGCACAAATTAACGGCTAAGCTAACTAGAAAATACCTGCATGGCTCAATGAAACATGTCAGGCCTTTCAGTAGCCTACTTATATCTGTCTCAAAAAATGGATGTGTTTTAATTAATTTCCCTTGTTACCAACATAAAACGGGTGAAACCAAAATGGAAGTAAATGGAATTATCCTTCACACTGACATTATACAAAGGTGAAATAAACAAGGTGTATGTGTATGGTGTGGAAATAGGATGGCTGTCAGATGGACTGGTACGGCTTAATTGAACACATGCTTTCTGAGACCACGGTGCCTAGAGAGGAACAAGGATGTGCTGCTGTCATGGACAGACACAATACAGTTCAATTAAGCTTCATGTGCAGACCTTGTTCAATGGTTATACAGTTTCACAGGAAAAGATGGTGGAACCAATAACAATCATCTTTTTATTTCTATAGGCTTTTCACACGCACGCACACAATCAGGACAGCATTTGACACCATCCCCCAAAAAACCCTAAAGGAAAGATGATGAGAGTGAGAAGAAACAAAACACTAAACGAAAATAGTAGCCAAAGTCATTGGCAGTAAAATCAAAGTAATTAGCCAGAGATGTACCGAGCCAATCCTAAGGATAATATCACTCTGATTCCAACATATTCTAATAGATCATGTAGACTAAATATAATATGCTACTTTGTTTTGTCCATGTATGAAGGTCATATCAGCTGATACTAATTAATTATTTATGTGAACAACTTCATAACATTACAAAGTTGAACTGTTGTCCATTTACAGAGCACCCTGAGGTCTTTACTCGGCCGAGGAACATTTGCGAGGAACAGGCTCCAAGTGTGACAGCCATAGACTGTATAAATAATGGAGGTAGTCACCGTGACGTCACCCATTGGTTTGAGGCCCGTTGGAAGCATCAAGTTCTGCGTTGTGTAATTAATTAATCTTAATTAACGCGTTAAAGTCCTGGTCCTAATATATATAAAAATGTGTGCTTCAAACTAATTTTAACTCAAAGGATTTCAGTGTTAAAAACTAATTTAAATCTATTGCACACATAGAACAATCTGTGCCAGTATTCAGTTTGAGTTTGAGTGTGGAAGATGATTTGATAAGGACATGTCAGGACTTGCAGAGATCCAGATACAGTATGCTGCAGTGCAGACCTCTTGATTGTCTTTGGATAGTGACATCACAGCTGTGAAGAGGACTTAGGTGATAACTGCCAGACAGATGAAGGCAGAGAGATGAGTTTTGTCAGAATGGAATGACAACCAGCCTTCACATCTATCATTATTAGATTCGCATGCATCTCCTGCTGAGACCCTGTCCATCTCATCAGAGCAGTGACAGATCTCGCTGGCTAATGTTTCCAATAAAGACAAACACATACAAGTCAGAAGTGACTTTCTAATTGGAAGTTTTGGGATATTAAGGAATATGGTTGTATCAAAAATAAAAATAGTTTTATGCATAGTTAATGCATTTAATTGGTGAATTTTAAGTATGATGACACTGAAAAGAGATTTTTTAAATAAAATTATATTGGCCTTAGACTTCTTTCAAAATACCAGTTCTGCAAATCTTACCTGTGTTTAATTTCTTCAATCACTATCAATCAAACTGGCCCAGTAATCACAATCACATAATTCCGATGACACCAATAAAATGTGCAGCTCTAAAGGTTTTACTGCAGGAAATGATAAATAATCAAAATTAGATATCGGTATACTACATACAAGTGTAAACCTTTTTACAGAAAACAAACACATGGACTTAACGATAACACAATTATGTGATGGTCCAACATAAAAGGCAGAAGTGGGCTACTTCATTTCATGATGTGGGACCAATATCTCCCCTATAATTCAGTCCCAGACAGAGGAAGACAGTGAAAGCCTCTCCCAAGGGTTGAGGATACGCTTTATGACAAGGAGGGAAGGAACGTGATGTATAATGATTTCACAAAGCCTGCTTAAATGTCAGAAGGGAGGGGCGTAATAGTATCTAATCAATAACAGCACAATGTGTATCTGCAAAATCCAAAAAAAAAATAAAAATGGAGGACATAGGCAGCAGCAGTTAAACACAGGGAGGATGAGGCAAAGGAAGATAAGAAAAACAGACTCAACACTTATAACTTCACATTCAGTGGTGGACTCAGACTGTTTGAAGGGGCGAAAAAATAAAAAGGGCACATTTTGCACAACATGGAGCCCCACCAGCACACAGAAAGCTATGATACATCATGTTTGATGAAATAATTGTCATCCTCGATTAAAATGATCATCACGTTAGAGGAGACCCAGATCAAAGTTATTATTGATATGGTATTGACAATTAAAACTATCAAACCAAACCAGGTGGGTCCGGGGACATGCCCCCCCCCGGGAGAAGATTTGTAAATTCTAAGTAAAATGCATCAATCTTGTGCACTTTGAGAGCTGAATGAGAGCAAAAACCTCACGTAAAATTTTTCACAGTTGGGTGATATCGTATTATAGAATCTTTATGGATATCCTACTGTGACATTTTTGTATCACTGCAGATCATTTTCTTCACTGGGATTCTTTATCCTTTTTTCTAACTTGGCATCTAATTGCCCTTTTGTACTACGAGTGAAGGCAGACTATTAATCCGCTTTTTGCTTCGTTATCCATTGCGGATTTTAGTACGACTCGATGTAGCTGTTCGTCATAGCAACGCCATATGAAAGCAACGCCTCTTTCGCATTACCCGTTTGTTGGCTACCAAAGAGAGGCACCATGGCACCAGAAAGGCACATTATTGAATTTTATTATTAACACAAGCTGTGTCTCATATACCTGTGAGTTTCTCAGAGCAGCAAGAGGTGTCCACAGCAGTACATGGCTTAGCTTCTGTCCCAGGATAAGCAGGGAACACACCGACCGCCATTAGTAATAAACAATGGCTATCAATACACTATTCCCATAAAATTGGAATTAAATATTTTTTACCTCCTTCCATGAAATGATTGTGACAATGTGATATATTCTTGACAGATAAAGTGTATATCTTCTCAAAACTTTATTAGTCACTCTTCCAAACATATTACAATGAAAATTAAACCATAATTAACAAATGTGTCATGAATCAGGCTGGATCCAAATGCAGTACAACCAAGATTGAGAGCGAGGTCTCTTATTGTTCCACACACAGCAGGACACACAGGACACAATAAACAACAGTCTTGTAACTTGAGTCTGAATGACACAGAAATACCAAAATCCAGAGCACAGCTCAGAAGCTGGGAAGATGAGATCCTCTTCAGAGAAAATGGAGCAGCAGACACCAACACAGGAATGGCAAAAATCCAACCAGGAAACATACAGGCTGGAATCAGAGTCGGGGACAGAAGGCAGGCAGGTTTACCAGGGCAGAGACGAGGAGACAGAGTCAGGAACAGGCGGGATCAGAACCGACACCGCCATCAGAATGGCACAAGAGACAATCTGGCATCTAGTATATTTAAATGCTGGAGCTTGATGAGCTCTGAATGAGCTCCAGCTGAGCTCTACAGGTGCAGCATATCTCCTCTGATGAGGGGGCGTGGCCTGCTGCACCAGAGCCCATGACAAAAGGATTGTCTGGAAACAAAATCGTTCCAACGTTCTGTTAAATGGAGCTACAGATCTTTACAGATTTTTGGAAAGTAACAAAAAAATATCAAGCTTTGGCCTTTAACCGACTGTCTATAAATAATGGACATTGTCACAGTGACGTCCCCCATTGGTTTGTGGCCCGTTGGAAGCATCGAGTTCAGCGTTATACTCGTCGCCATCTTGCGTCGCCATCTTGTTTCTGATACGGGGAGCAGACCATATCTGGACTGTGGAGGAGGAGAGGGATCTGATCACTGACTACAGCCTCTCTACACCTCAACCTGACTGAGAGAAGCTGCTGCTAATTCATGTTAGCATTAGCTGGAGCATTAACTGGGATGTTAGCTTTGGCTAGCAAAAAACAAAAACAAAATGTATGTTACTGACCTCAGAAAACTGAGCAGCGACTCCTTGGAGTGTCTGTTAGTCCAACCAAACGCTGAACAAGACATTTTACTGAACAAAACGTTCAAATAAACCGTCATTAAGTGAAAATACAGTGAAAGGGTCAAAGTTATGAGACCAAATCGCTAAACATCCTTTTTTATATCTATTAAACATTATATATAACTTTATAGACACGTTGCCGTGGATACGCACTGTTCTGATTCTCTCCTGATGACGTCTCGCCTTGTTAGTGACCTGTCAATCAAAGGTAGCCCCGCCCCAAATCATACGATTCTTTTTCTTCTATTTTCTTCTAAATGGGGCCATTATTTGAACTATTAACATCAGATTGTCTTGAAGATTTTTTACTAGTGATTGAGACCATAATGTTGTCCTGAAAAAAATTTCTGAGGTAATAAATCAAGTGAGAAGCTTTCAAATTTTGCTCTGAAATGAATTGGCAGATTTTTTTTGCAGCCAAACTTAGCGCCCCCTGCTGGAATTTCCGGTAGAATGCAGCTTAAGGCACTTCCTGGTTTGCCTCCTACCTTTAACCTCACTCTGCTGAATTATCTTGGAGGCCTGTTATATTAAAGGGTTATGTCCTCCGACACATTTATTTGGCTGGTAATAACTCCACTTGTCTTTACACTAGTGCTGCTCTTGATTTTTTTTTTTTCATGGTGCTCCCCCAGCCTGCTGGGAGCCTGCTGAGCAGCTGATTGGCCTCGCATTGAGAAGTTCAGCTTGACAGACACATCATGATCATGGTCTCTCTCCTCGTCATCTCCCCCGATAGCTAAGACATGTGCCAGTGTGTCCCATTAGTGTGACTTACGTCAATTGATTATATTCTGGGGAAGCCTCGCCCTCCGGAAGGTGTCCCTTCAGCCGCCACCAGAAAAATAAGTAATACCATGGAGGGCACGACGCCAGCTGTGAGGGGAGGAGAAGGTAGATATTTCAGCGAGCATGATGCAGTCCTACAACTAGTGAGTCTTAAAATCAATAGGGAATGAATGATTGACACAAATTGCACCCTGATTGTAACAGCGAGAACGAGAGATGCATAATATTCTTCCCTCCCGCTGGGTAACCCTGAAATGTTTCAATTTATGCTGTATGTAATGTATTATAATTATAACATCTAACCAATTTAAAGTCAGAGCACATTCACTGTGACCAGTGGTGGGAGAAGTATTCAGATCCCTTACTTAAATAAAACATATTAATACCACACTGTGAAATAACTCCACTACAAGAAAAAGCCCTGCATTAAAAACTTGAGTAAAAGTACAAAAGTATCAGCATCATAATGTACTTAAAGTGTCAAAAGTAAAAGTACTCATTATGCCGAATGGAGCCAGAGAAAGCAGAATTGTTTTATATTTTCTAAAGATTTTATTAGATAAATTTGAATTGATGAATTTATATAAGCAGTCTTTTAATTTGGTAGATACAATCATTTAACTACCTAATATACTGTTATACCTAATATACTGAGGCTCCGGAGCCACATGTGGCTCTTCAGGCTATTTGCAGTTGCTCCCTGTGGCTGTGACAACAAAAATATACAAAATTAAAAAGGTTATTTCTTTACATTTTAATGTTCATTTATCATTGCTGTAGGCCCAAAGCAACTTGTATTCAGTTGTAAAAATGTGTTGCTTATATACGACATTAAAAAAATTGTTTTCATCTACATGTTGACTAGACTAAACTTTGCCAACTTCGTCTAGTTTTGAGTTGCTGCATTCTGACAAAATCATATTAAGAAATGCTCATTATGACCTATTAGTAATGTTGGTAGTCTAGTTTAGACTCAGTAGGCTGTTTTATCTTCACTGTAAGGCTGAAAATAAGGTTTGTGGCTAATAATGATACATAATATTTATCATCATATCTTAATACTTAACTGCTAGATCTATAACTGAAACACGCACATGCACACGCACACACACACACACACACACAGAGGGGTACCATTATTGTCGTTGTTTAATATTCACTCCCTGTCTGTCCATGTCACTGATATAAACATATATACTGATAAAATAGTTTTCAACTATATGTTGACTAGACGAAAGGTTTGTGGCTCCATTCTGACATTTTTTTCTCTTTTTTTGGACAATAATGGCTTTTTTGTTATTAAAGGTTGCTGACCCCTAACCTAGATTAATATAAAGAAACATAAACAAAGTCCTTCTAACACACGGGTCTCAAACTTGCGGCCTGCGGGCCAATTGCAGCCCTCGTGACGATATTTTGTGGCCTCCACCTTGATATGAAAGTTTAATGTGAGTTTTATGGAACTTACTTACTTTTTATTTTTTATTTTGTGTTTTAAAAAAAAAATGTGTCTTTTTTTTTTATAATTTTGTGTCTTTTTTAATAATTTTGTGGGTTTTTTTAAATAGTTTTGTATGTTTTTTGGTAATTTTGTGTCTTTTTTGGTAATTCTGAGTCTTTATTTGGTCATTTTGTTTCTTTTTTAAGTAATTCAGTTTTTTCAGTAATTTTGTGTCTTCTTTTGTAATTTTCTGTCTTTTTGTCATTTTGTGTCTTTTTTTCTGTCATTTTGTGTCTTTTTTGTCATTTCGTGTCTTTTTTGGGTCATTTTGATACTGCCTCCAGCGGCCTCCAGGTAATTTGAGTTTGAGACCCCTGATCTAACAGATCCTTTAGAGCTCACAATCTAATATTTAATCAAAAGGACCTGAAAAGAAAAAAATTACTACTTCCTGCACTTTTGTTATTACCGTGAGGTTGTCAAGCAACCAGCAGACTCTCCAGGAATTCTGTGGACCTAGCCATATATATATATATATATATATATATATATATACAGTCCCTGACAAAAGTCTTGTCACTTATCCATTTTTTTTAGAAACAACAGCTTATAACCTGACTTTTAATTAATCCATTGGCTTTAGAAATGGCTCATATGAAAGCTAAAACCCTCCCAAATTATGTTTAATATACTAAAATAAATTTGCTTCACTGAAGAAAGATTGATCATTTAATGAACACAGAAAGGTCAGATTTTGGCAAGACAAAAGTTTTGTCGCCTACAGAGAGTAATGTGAAAATTGAACAAATAATTTACTTCAAATACAAAAATATGTTGCATAACATCAGTGAATTAAGTAGTGGTGCTGTGAGATCCATGTTTAATATCTTGTATGACATCCATGAGCTTGAAGGACTGCATCCATGCGGTTCGACAATGATTCATACAATTTATTGATGAAGTTATCAGGAATTGCAAAGAAAGCAGTCTTACATGCCTCCCAGAGTTCATCAAGATTCTTGGGTTTTGTCTTCCATGCTTCCTCTTTCATTCTACCCCAGACATGCTCAATGATGTTCCTGTCTGGTGACTGGGCTGGCCAGTCCTGGAGCACCTTGATCTTCTTTGCCTTGAGGAACTTTGATGTAGAGATGGAAGTATGCGATGGAGCACCATCCTGCTGCAAAATTTGACCCCTTTTATGGTTGGGAATGTAAGAGGTAGCTAATACTTCTTGATATTTTAGGCTATGGATATTCAAATCTCTCGCACACCCCCATACTGGATATAACCCCAGACCATGATTTTTCCGCCACCAAACTTAACCGTTTTCTGGGTGAATCTCGGATCCATGCTGGCTCCAGTAGGTCTCCTGCAATATTTGCTACGGCTGTGATGTAATTCAACCGAAGATTCATCTGAGAAATCCACCTTCTTCCACTTTTCCAGCGTCCATCCTTTTAGCAGGCTGTGGGCCTTTGCAAATGCCACACGTTTTTTTAATTGGCTTTTGTTTAGTGCTGGTTTCTTATGGAGTAAGACCGCTGTCAAAAAGATGTGTCCATGTTATAAGCATTCGTATTTGTAATGATAAACATTTGTGTGTAAATAAAAAAGTTGTACCCAAAATTCTGCTGTCACACACATGAGTCTGATAAATTATTAGGGTTAGGATTGTTTTTATGTGAGTATGAATCTAAAAGCTGTGAGTGCAAAGTCTTGTGAATACAACTCTAATTTCTACGACTACGAGTCTTCACTGTGAACACGAATTCAAGTTTGTGGGTACAAGTGGAAAAACTGTTGAAATGACGTCACAGTATGGTCACAGGCAGGTCACAGGGGAAAGCAATCGAACCCCGAAAAATGCGCCGAAGGATGGCTGACAACATGGACACCGTCGGGGAAGCATCATCATCATCATCATCACAGGTAAAGTAAATAACACATCCAACATTTATTTATTTTTATTTAGTTGTTTATTTCATGAAATTGTACTGTTTTAAATAATATGAAGTTTATGGACGTTAAGACATTCTGCTTTAGCTTACAAGCTAACCACATGTCAGTTACTGCTTGTGTAACCAAACAATAGAATTAGTCAGAGTCCTGACAGCAGTTTACTATCAATCCAGAATTTATTTATTATATACGTGTATATCTGAGATCAGACACACAAGTGTGGTTTGCATGGGTCCAGACTAGTAATATTAATTAATAATTTAATAATTGATATTTGTTGTATTAACTTGCATGCTATTGATTGGCATACATTATTTTGCTAAAAATACAAAATTATTTTGTTAACATAGTCATTTACCAACATACAGTACTCTATCCCACATAGGCTGGAGAGACATAAAAAATAATTTATCAGACTCATGTGTGTGACAGCAGAATTTTGGGTACAACTTTTTTATTTACACACAAATGTTTATCATTACAAATACGAATGCTTATAACATGGACACATCTTTTTGACAGCGGTCTTACTCCATAGTTTCTGGGCACTGATTCGACCATGGAGGCCATTTCGAGACAGAATTCTAGAAACTGTTCTGGTTGACACGGGGACTTGAGGTGACCAGGCCTGGTGGAGCTCTGCTGCAGTGGGAAAGGGGCTGGCCTTGGATTTTCGAGCAGTTGTCTTGCAGGGTCTGCCGGACCTGGGCTTGTCAAAAACATCTCCAGTACAGTCTCTTCAAATCTTTTTCTTATTCTTTGCACTTGACGCTGAGACACATTGAAGGTGTCAGCCACCTCAGCAGTGGATCTGGTCTTCAGCCTCTTGATAATCAACGCTTTGGTCTCAGGGTGTATCTTAGGCATGTTGTCAGAGGTCAAGGTGCAGTTGATGTGAAGGTCTGGTGTGCAGGGGTTCATTTTATACACACCCACTAATTGACTGATTAATTATTGATCACAGGTGAGGCTGTAATCTAGGTTTGGGTGCATCATATGACAAGGCGACAAGACTTTTGTCTTTGCAAAAACTGACGCAGTGGGCTTTACCAAGCGGTGAATGTTAAAATGCTTTTCAGCAGTTTCGTTTGGCACCAAAATATTATTTCAAAAGCTGTTGGGATTAAAATGAGCCATTTCTTGTAGAAAAAAAATTATTAGAAATATATTTGAGGGGCACTTAAGGTCAACAAAAATGTTTGCATTTATTTTTTGTAAAAATACTTACTAAATATTTAATGGTAAAATATTTAATTCATGTGGCATTTATGAAGTATTTTCTTGCCAATTATATGGCAGAACAGCGTTTCTTTTGGAGGGAAAACTTTTTATTTTTTATGGTAAAATATGGAATAAAATGGCAATCCTAAATGTGAAATCAATAGTGCTAATTTCATTTTACAGTTTTTTTACAGTGCAGTGTGCCCTGGTAGCCTCGGCCACCAGTATGAATGTGTGTGTGAATGGGTGAATGAGCTTAGTGTGTAGTATAAAGCACTTTGGATAAAATCGCTATACGTATAAGTACGCTCCATTTACCATTCTCCTCACAGGGGTTGGAAGATTGAAACATCACAATTGTGATGGTAAAAAAAGCCTGCTGGAGACTTGGTCACACCTGTACAATTGAATGCATTAATGCAATGTGCATTGTCTTAATCAGTGGATGAAACAGACTTTTGGTGATGTGCCAAGTTTCATCTTTTAATTAAAAAGACTGCACCACAGCCTTGCCTTATTCCTCAGGGATACATGGTATAGTGGAGGATGAATGGTATTAGGGCTGTGAGCAGGTTTGTCACAGCTTCCTTTGTTGAAATGTTGCACACAAACCTCTATCATTATGTCCAAGACAGTGGCTACCATATAGGCCTCCTCTTTATCTCCCTCCCTTCCCCTCTGACGTGAAATTGTGGGTGCTCCATCACTGGCCTATACCACACAATCATAGAAATGGGATGGCCTTTATTCATCTTGCTCTGTTGCCTGGGAACTAAAACCCCCATCTGTTACACATCACATTGATGGTAGGCCGGAGATGCAATTTACCTTTATTTAATGTTACACTCGAGGCATTCTTCCCATACCTCCTTTTTAGAGTGACCATAAGCAACTGCAACAATAGAACAAGCCTTATTCTCTGGTTAAAACAGGCACATCTCAGTAACACATGCCAGGATTGAGGTGAATCGAAGGTGATTGAAAAACTGCTAATCCATGACAGTAAAAGACGTAAAATGATAAATGGGTTAATTCAGTTTCTGTAACAATGAAACACTGTGAATGTATATACCAGCCAAAACAGTATTTTTTACTTCTTTTTTTTAAATACATTTCTCCACTTTAAAATACACTGGCACCATGTTTGTAACAAAAATATACTGTTATACATATATATATATATATATATATATATATAAATTCACTGGCAATATACTGTAATATATATACAAGCTATTACTGATATGTGCATTTATTTTTTGTAAAAATACTTTTTCTCACTGTTAAATGTACTAAACATCATATCTCTAACAAAAATATACTGTAATATTTAATGGTAAAATCTTTAATTTATGCTGCATTTATGAAGTATTTTCTTGTTAATTAATATTTAGTACAAAAAAGATATGCAAAAATTACAGTTTATATATATATTTTACAGGGATGTCTTGTATATTTTACAGGGATGTCTTGTATCCCTGTAAAAAAAAAAAAAAAAAAAATATATATATATATATATATATATATATATATATATACATACATATAGTACAGGCCAAAGGTTTGGACACACCTTCTCATTCAATGTGTTTCCTTTATTTTCATGACTATTTACATTGTAGATTCATCAAAACTATTAATGAACACATGTGGAATTATGTACTTAAAAAAGTGTGAAATAACTGAAAACATGTCTTATATTCTAGTAAGCAAAGGGTGGCTACTTTGAGGAATCTAAAATACAAGACATGTTTTCAGTTATTTCACACTTTTTTTGTTAAGCACATAATTCCACATGTGTTCATTCATAGTTTTGATGCCTTCAGTGAGAATCTACAATGTCAATAGTCATCAAAATAAAGAAAAATGCATTGAATGAGAAGGTGTGTGTCCAAACTTTTGGCCTGTACTGTACATAAACACATTATTTTTTACCTCTAATCAGTATATATATATATATATATATATTATAGAACCAGCCTTATTCTCTGGTTAAAACAGGCACGTTTCAGTAACACATGCCAGGATTGAGGTGCTTACAATATGCTGCATGTGTTTTCTGTCAAATACGAAAAGGAAAAGACAAATTATATCATCAATAAATCCCAGACAGCACCGGCCCGATTTCAGAAGCTTTACGCTGCACTCAGAATGGTCATTGATTCGAACATGGCTGTCATAAAAATCGACCGTAGTGACTTTCAGCCTTCCATATGATCAGCCGTAGGCAAGTCCATAAAGCAGAATTCCTGACTGGACAGTAAATAAGCTTGTGTCAGTCTCGCTAATCACAATTTTTTACCTCTAATCAGTAGATCGAGAAATCAAATCAATATTTGGACTGCAGCCACCTGCTTTCCAGATATGAGCCATCAGTATTCATGGCATCACTCTTGGCTTATTCAGATGTTGGTGATGGAGCTCTATAGGGCCATTCAAGAGTGTAGGCTCCATTTATGTTCAACTTCCCAATTGGTATAAGCCAAAATATTCAGATGGATGTTATAAATTTAATGGAAGTCATTTAATTTTTGATGAATTAAGGCTGCTTCTGAAGTAAACACAGCATAAATACTAATGTGGAGATATATTGCATATACCCAGTCCTCACATCTGTGTCCATGTGCATGTGTCAGTAGAAATCCATGGGTACATGTTTGTGTGACTGTTCGTGTGAAACTGCCCAAAATTTTGCATTGAAATGAATGGGACGGCCAGAAAAAAATAAGCAAAAAAGAACAATAATTGGAGATTTTTAAACGTCTACTTCTCCGGCATAATTTCACCTGGAGACTCCATTTAAACTTTAAACAGTAGACACAAGTCTTGTGTATCGGTGTATTAATCCACGTTTCGATAGGTCATATAGTTTTTTATCAATCCCTGTTCAATGACCATGATCATTTTTGGAGAAATTCTGAGATTATAATGGGTGTGTATTGCATGGAATCCCAAAAATATTTGATTTCCATCTCTCCAGGTCAAGCAACCCTTCCTCAGCTGGCTATTTGATAATCACAGGCCTCAGCTGTTTCAGATGGCAAGGTTACAAAATATAAGACACAGACACAGTGGAAGTCAGGGAATTAACCCTTCTCCCCCAGAGAGACAGCAGCTTTCCCACAGGCACCAGCAGCCTCTACAATAACTACAATGTACGACAAAATGGGAAAGGGCCACATGGGGTGTGCTTCAAAGACATCTGAAATTCTATGTGAGTTTGGTATGTTGTGTGTAGGACGCTTATTTTCACACCCAGCAGTTACAGGCAATACTATCAGCCATTTGGATATGATTTTGTTCCCTAGCAACTCCTGAGGGAAATTTGTCTTTTGCTGCTAAATTCTCCATGTTCACCAACAAGCCTCATGTTCGTCAACAAGTCCTGACAGCTCAGTTGGGGCTTGGGGTTTGTTAGAAATAATCTGTTATTCTGTCTCTGTTGTCTGTCTCTGTGTGACGAACATCACTATCAATGCATGCGTAATTCACTATACAGTCGAGGTCAAAATGATTAGCCCCCCTCATGAAATTGAACAAAACTCTTGATTTCTCCATGGAAATGACCATTAACGTGTTTGTTATTTTGGAAAACAATATACTACAGAGAAAATGTTCACTTGAGGCCCCGTTCACACGAGGACGCTCGCGGGTGAAAACGACAAAATATTTTATCGGGAGTGCCTTTCGTTTAGACGGTGACGGCGTTTTTGGGGCTTAAAGACGCAAAAATCTGAAACCACCCTCCAAAGTGGAAAAGTTAAATCCGCTCCTCCGTAGCGTGTCGTCTACACTGACAAGACACAAAACTCTGATCTGATCTGCTCACGTCACGTATGTGTTAACGTCACATACATGCTCCAGTACAGGAAAATAAACAAACATGTGGGATTATTTCCATGCGTGGGACCTTCAAGCTGCTCTGGCAGCTCTAATAAACTTACAGGAGTCTTTCCACCAAATGTACAGGATATGTACAGATAGTATTAGTGAACAGAGAAGGATCTGGAATTACCTCCATCACATTCTGGATGCACCGATTGGTGGGAGGAGCCAGACGGCTGTGAACGAGACCTGGGAGATCTAGTGATGGTGGAGAACTTTGTGGAAGGAGTAGCTGATGGAAATGTGTGGCGTGAAAACTTCTGCATGCCCAAAGATGCTCTTATCGCTTTAAGTGATGCCGCCTGGCTGCATACAATCGAATTTCACACACTTTTGCGTCATCGTATGCAGCAGATTTCCTCCCGAAAACGCTCGTCTAAACGAGGAATAGAAAGTGAAGACGCGACGCCACTTTTGTGTCTTCTGTTCAGACCGTCCTCGAGTGAACGGGGCCTAAGTTTGATAAGGATTTTTTATTGAAACAAAAAAAGGCAAAAATGTGGCGTTCAAAATTATTAGCCCCCTGGCCATTAATAGTCAATAGTGTACCATTTCTGAGCCACAACTGACAACAACCTCTGAGAATAGTTCTTCACTAGGTTGGCACAGGTCTGCTGAGGGATTTTGGCCCATTCTTCCATTGCCAATTGTTCCAGCTGGTCCAAATTGCGTGGTTTCCGAGCATAGAACCCGCCACAGATTCTCAACAGGATTGAGGTCTGGGATCTGTGCAGGCCACTCCAGGACCTTGGTTTTGGTATCCTTAACCCTATAAAGCCAAGTGTATCACATTTGATACACATGTTGTTGAGACCTCTACATCATCAGTGTGATATATTTTTTTCCTGAAAAACCTGATGTATACATGTGTTGGAGATTAAAAACAAACAAACTGAGCAACAAATTGCACAAAAATACCAGATGTAGCAAAAATGATACAGGTTCATTGCTGGGTGAAAACTTCATATCAGCAGATAAATAATGTTTTTCTTGCATATTTGAATTAAATGTTAAAAGGAAAGTCTTAATAGGATAAAAATGTTAGGTTTATATGTTTTTGTTAGTTCAAGAAAAACAAACTGTGAGCAACAAATTGCACAAAAGGACCTGATGTATCAAATATGATACAAATTAGAATTCATATATGCAAATTTATTTATTTATTTTTGTCAGCAGGTTCAATAAATACTCAAGTTTTAAAAAAATATAATTTTCTGGCAATTATTTCACGGTTCAGGCTTTATAGGGTTAAGAAACTGTTGAACCAATTTTGAGGTGGCCATGAACCGTGGGCCTCCATTATTTTTTTTCTAAGTTCTTTCTAAGGCATGGTGGCTGAAGCAATTCCCCCTCAGTGATGTGTTCAAGTGCCCTGTTCCTTGCACTCCTTTTATGCTGACTGAATGTTCAGGTGTTCTTAATTAGCCAATTCACTGCACAGGTGTTGTTTGAAAGCTGATTGGTTAATTAGGTGTGTAACTCACATTTTAATGACCATTTCTTCAAGGGGGCTATTTTTTGACCACCTCATTTTTCACTATAGTTGATATAAAGCAAGCCTAAAATATTATTTTATATTCCAAAATGTACCAAAAGCTACTAAAAGCACTGGTGAATGTTTAATAATATTGAGTTTTATCAATGCTGCAAATATTGGGAAGTATTTGAGGAAAATGTTCCATCATTCCAGGGGGGCTAATAATTTTGACCTCGACTGTATATGTGTGTGTGTGTGTGTGTGTGTGTGTGTGTGTGTGTGTGTGTGTCTATGTGCATGCAAGATGCTTTGATACAATGATCATGTGCTAATATTGGGCCTCATTCACCAATATCTTCTTAACCCTCTGGAGTCTCCAAAAGCGCCAAAGCATGACTTCTTCATCACATTCAGACGTAAAAACAAAGCAGACCAATAAAAACACAAAATGACCAAAAACAGACACAAAATGACCAAAAACAGTCACAAAATGACCAAAAAAGACACAAAATGACCAAAAAAGACACAAAATGAGAAGACAGAATAACCAAAAAAACCCACAGAGGACACAAAGTGACCAAAAAAAGACACAAAATGACCAAAAAAGACACAAAATGACAAAGAAAATACAGAAAAATAACTAAAAAAGACACAACAACAGACACAAAAGTACCAAAAATTACACAAAAAGACACAAATGACCAAAAAAGACACAAAATGACTGACAAAGACACAAAAAGACATGAAAATGATTCAAAAATGGACAAAACAGCCCAAGACTCCATAGAGTTAAGAATCTTCTTAGATTCTTTCTTAAGTCCTTCTTAAGAAGATTTCTAAGAAGACCCTACGTCAGATTCATCAACGTGTTCTTAAGCTGCTGAATTGTTCGCAGCCGTGTTCTTAAATTGATGAATGCCATCTCCTCGTGCCAGGTGAGTCTAATTAACATAGGATTAGCATAGGTAACCGCCCATTAATGCCCATAAAAGGGCCCATAAAAAGGACTGCAGGCCCGGTGTAGACGCCACACAGAGGAAACAGCAACAGAATGCCTAAAGCAAAGCGAAAATCCGTTGGAGCACAGGTAAAAAGACAAGAAAACTTCAGAACTAGAAGTTCTGCTGCAGGATATATATATACATATAATATTTATTTAAAACGTGTGCCCTGTAAGGCAGGAGTTTACCATAGTGTAAGCTCAAAATATGTCTTTACTTATTTATAGAGGGGTTGCAACTTTGGCTTGATTTTATTTTTTTATTCATTTTTATCACATATGAAGCCATGCAGAGCCATGCAGAGCCAACTTGCAACAAAAAAAAACTCACTCAAAACACACAAACACACCAAAAACATAAAAATAATTACAAAAAACACCCATAAAAACAAACAAAAAATAAAAAAAACCCAAAATTACAAAAAACACACATAAAAACTCACTCAAAACACACATAAACACACCAAAAACATAAAAAATAATTTAAAAAAAAAACCAGAAAAAAAACCCCACACAAAAGACATAAATTAAAAAAACACAGATAAAAACACAAAGAAATTACAAAAAAAAAAAACCACAAAATACAGTAAACACAAAAGATTGCATTAAAAATGCTGAATGCACACTGCAAAATTAGAAAAAAATCTCTGAAAAAAAAAAGTAAAACCATGTTACTACACTTGGTTGAGGTGTTGTTTTTTTACCTTTGCTGAAAAAGGGTAAATGCATTAAATTGGACATGGAAACTTGTGGAAAAGCCAAAACTTTAGAGAAAAGCTGACAGCAGAGCTTGATGCTGCTTCGTTTCTACGTCGTGACGTCGTGAAGAAGTCGTTCTCCGGCACTTTCCTGGACTCCAGAGGGTTAAAAGAAACAGCCAACACTCTATTCTTTGACTCTGATCTACAGCTTCAGATTGCCCTTGTCTTAACAACCCTGAGGACCCATTCACTGCACACCGCTGCTCTGTAATTTCATTAAAAGCATTGGACCGGTACACGACATATATCTCATTCAATGACTTGGACCTCAGCCCGTCCTCGTCTCTGCCAGCCGCATTTAACAACACAATCTGTTATAGGACCTCATTCCACTGAATATTGTCTCAGTGTGCCAAAAGTTAAGAGCCCCATTAACCCTCAGATAACTAGAGTAGCTTCAGCGTCAGAGTTCTGAGCCAGTGTGAGCTTGTGTCGAAGATCAGTCAAACCAAGAAGGTTTATTGTTAAAAACAACCTGGTCTCACAGGAATCCGTGAAATAGCCACAGATTCGCTTAACTCAAAATCCGTGGAATAGCCACGGAATCACTCAAATTTCTGTGAAACTGACACGGATTTTGCTACAATGCAAGTTAATGACAGTCATATCCCGTGGCTATTCCAACATACAAAGTGATTATGTACATTCACTGAGTGGATATTTAGAAAATAAAACATATATTTCTCGCTAGAAATGTGATCAAAATCCATTTTTATGAAGTCAAAATATTGATTTTTCACAAAAAATGAGAGAAATGTCCGCCATGTTTTTTGTTCTGACCGCTGGGACCTTGAAAGTCACGTGACTTGGAACAAACCAATAGGAAAATTGGTTATTATTGGTTAATATCCATGGAATAGCCACGGGATATGACTGTCATTAACTTGCATTGTAGCGAAATCCGTGTCAGTTTCACGGAAATTTGAGTGATTCCGTGGCTATTCCACGGATTTTGAGTTAGGCGAATCCGTGGCTATTTCACGGATTCCTGTGAGACCAGGTTTGTTAAAAATGGACTCGAGCAGGAAATAATCAGTGTTGACAACTAAGTAAAAAGAGTTAAGATCCCAGAGAGGGCAGAGAAAGATGAGTCATTTAATAATTCTCATCATCTCCCATCAATGACCAGACAGAGGAAATCAATCAAATGGCCATGGCTGTTTAAACAGGCTGAGACTCTGCTGAAGAGATAAATGCTTTTCATTTGTTTGGCAGGACATGAATATGTATATGCGTGTTCTTATGTTTATGCATGTGTGACTTAAATATAGAGCCTGCACATATCACACACACAGTCATCTTAGCTTTAATGCCATAACCATATATCACACTGAAGCGCTTCTCTTCTGAGGCATTAAAGATTTTACAGCACACACGTACATGTACTCATACGCAGGGGGAGGGGTGTCTGTTTCATGGTTGAAATCAAAACCAGGACCCAATTTTATAATAGTCTTCCATCAGCAAAAACTGTAGATTTAGCAGGGCAGCACTGTAAAACCTACAGTACATTACCACATTTCCTCATTATAGTTTAATACCTTAGTTCAGTGGTTCTCAACCTTTTTTCAGTCATGTTCCCCTTGTGAAATATCTTTCAGCCAAGAACCCCCTAACCAGGGCAAAGCATGTCTGGTTTAAAAAGATTTTTAAAAAAATCATGTCAACCAAAATGTATCATACTTGATCTTTAAAGTTATTTCCCTTTAAAAAAAACTAGAAACGCAGACTTTGTAGTTGTCTGTTGTAAAAAAAAAAATGTGTGAATGATTTTTTTTAAAAGTATCAGTTAGATCATAGCTGCTTTACTCTGACGAAATGGTGGTCTAAGTCAGTGGTTCTCAACCTTTTTTCAATCATGTACCCCCTAACCAGGGCAAAGCATTTCTGGTTAAAAAAAAAAAAAAGAGTTAAAAACAGAGCGCTGTGTCATCAGTGTCTGATTTATTAAACGTTGGAACTGATAAACACATACAAAATTCAAACATTTGAAAAAAGAAACTATTTCAAACATTTTAAATGTTAATAATCCATGACTAAATTTATTGCAAATATTTCTCATCACTAAAATGTAGTGATTCAAACTAATGTAGTAAAAACAGTGAGAGCATATCACCATATAAAACAATAACTGCTACGCTTCAACCACGACTCCATCTTTGAGTTTTCAGGTGATTGACAGGTGATGCCAGGTGATTGACAGGTTGGGTCCAACCATCCTGGTATGGGGGACACTCTGGGTTTTTAGGATCAGGAAATTCAATAGCCTACTGAATATAAAATTCATTTTAGGGACTTATACTTATATTTTCCTAAAATATTTATTAAATAATTATTTTTAAAGGATTTTTTCATTGATGCTACTTTTTAAATGTATATTTCAAAAACTCACGTACCCCCAGGGGTGCAAGTACCCCCATTTTAGACCCACACCCTTAGTTTATATTGCATTCTGAGAAATGTTGATGGTTCGGCCGCCTGGCTGTGATATGTCATGGCAATAATACCAGATTGCTGAGTCATCCATTTATTGATATAACAAGGTTGCTTTCAGAAAAATAATAATAAAGGAAAACAGCGACAACTTTGCAACTGGTTTTAAAAATATTTTTTAAACATCAAACAAATTGATTAAATAAAAAAAGTTTGTTTGGATTCCCTTTTGATTTACAGTTTTCTCAGTCACTTTGGTGCATTTCTCACATCAATATTAACATTTGCACAACAGTTAGTTCAACCTCCACAACATTTAGTCATTTGTGCTCATCATAGTAGCAGTTTCTCCTTACAACACATTACAAATGCTTTTGGACATGCATCATTCATACAACTCTCTGCTGTTTTATAACATTATCATTGCTTATGTCATGTCAGTCAAAATTAACTATACTTGTGAATGCTGAAAAGTCATTCCATATAAAACTAATAGTCCTCATTTCATTGATTGAGTCATTACATACAAAAATGTTGAACTAGTTGTCAAAATCTGTCAAGCAAATTTTATACATAATCGCTTTGGTGCATTTCTCACATCACTATTTACATTTGCACAACAGTTTATACATTTCTCAAAACAATTAGTACAAACTGCAAAACCTAATTGATAACCTGCAGAAGCGTGTCACTTGCTCTAAATGGATCAGAGCTCATTCCTCTACAAGTATTCATGTAAATGAAAGTCTCCGTGTCATCAAGATGAAAAGTCCTGACACCGTGTTTATGAACAAGATAGTCAAATGTCTCTGTCATGTTTTCATTATGACACTTTACTCTGGAAATGTTTTCAATGCTAAAAAGTCAGATCTTGGTGACGCTACCTGAAAATGCTCCAGACAGACTTTATACTAACTGAGTGCTGAGTAACTGAGTACAACACACTGAATATATGTTTCACATTTTTATTGCATATGCTTTTTACAATTCTATTTTGTTCACAGCATTGTGCAATAGAAAAAATAAACCCTTATTTACAACAAACATAAACTTCCTTTGTGTAGAGCTGTGCAAAACTGTAAACAACATTGCAGTATATAATAGAACTGAACATACAACATACATAGTACTGTAAATTATTCATGCACATCCAGACATTCCTCCCTGTCTGGCCACATAGTTTCATCTACATCACAGACAATATCATCTATTGCAAAAAACCCACAAAACCCACATAAAATTACAAAAAACACATAAAAACTCACTCAAAACACACATAACATAACAATAATTACAAAAAAAAATAAAAAAAACATAAAAACACACACAAAAATTACAAAAAACACACATAAAAACAAACAAAAAATACAAAAAAACACACAAAATTACAAAAGACACAAAAACTCACTCAAAACACACATAAACACACCACAGACATAAAAAATAATTACAAAAAACATAGAAACACACACAAAAACATATAAATTACAACAAACACACATAAAAACAAACAAAAAACACACAAAATTACAAAAAACACACATAAAAACTCACTCAAAACACACATAAACACACCAAAAACATAACAATAATTACAAAAAACATAAAAACACACAAAAACACACAAAAAATACAAAAACACACACAAAATTACAAAAAAACACACATAAACACACCAAAATCATAAAAATAATTTAAAAAAAACATAAAAACACACACATAAATTACAAAAAACACACATAAAAACAAACAAAAAATACAAAAAAAAACACACAAAATTACAAAAGACACATAAACTCACTCAAAACACATAAACACACCACAGACATAAAAAAAATAATTACAAAAAACATAGAAACACACACAAAAACACATAAATTACAACAAACACACATAAAAACTCACTCAAAACACACATAAATACACCAAAAACAAAAATAATTACAAAAAAAACCCAGAAAAAAACACACACACAAAACACATAAATTTAAAAAAAACACAGATAAAAACACAAAGAAATTACAAAAAGAATACATGTCAATGAAAGCCTTCTCTTCAGTGAAAGCTGGTGTTCACCTGAGAGAAATTTGTCTATTTAGGAGACATATTCATGAAAAAAAAGATTTAGAAAAATGTATATAAAATTTTCTTGACAGATTTTGACAACTAGTTCAACATTTTTGTATGTAATGACTCAAGCAATGAAATGAGGAATATTAGCTTTATATGGAATGACTCAAGTCAAAATATTGATTTTTTCCACTAAAAATGAGAGAACTGTCCGCCATGTTTTTTGTTCTGACCGCCGGGACCTTCAAAGTCACGTGACTTGGAACAAACCAATAGGAACAAATATCCATGGAATAGCCACAGGATATGACTGTCATTAACTTGCATTGTAACGAAATCCGTGTCAGTTTCACGGAAATTTTAGTGATTTTGTGGCTATTTCACAGATTTTGAGTTAAGCGAATCCGTGGTTATTTCACGGATTCCTGTGAGACCAGGTTCGTTAAAAATGGACTGGAGCAGGAAATAATCAGTGTTGACAACTAAGTAAAAGAGTTAAGATCCCAGAGAGGGCAGAGAAAGATGAGTCATTTAATAATTCTCATCATCTCCCATCAACTATTCAGCATTCACAAGTATAGTTAATTTTAACTGGCATGACATAAGCAAATGATAATGTTATAAAACAGCAGAGAGTTGTATGAAAGCACTTGATGCATGTCCAAAAGCATTTTTAATTTGTTAAAAGGTGAAACTACTACTATGATGAGCACTAATGACTAAATGTTGTGGAGGTTGAACTAACTGTTGTGCAAATGTTGATATTGATGTGAGAAATGCATTAAAGCGACTGAGAAAAACTGTAAACAAACTTACTGCCACCTAGTGGGCAGATAACGTATTTCAACGTAATCAAATCGTCCACTCTATTCCATTTTCAACACATATGCCAGTTGCCAGGGTTAAAAAAAATTAGTCATAAAATTAGTTATTGTCATGAACACAAATCAGAGAAAATCGGAGTAAATACAGCATATCTATATTGGGCCACTGGCCACTAATTCATCACAATAATTCCCTAATCCCCATCATTTTTATGGAATTGATAAGAAATTCATATGGTTCAAAATAATTCAAATGTGTTAAAAAAAAATGATACTGATGATGAAAGTAAATTCAATTTCATTTAACTTCAAGTGACATAAAAGAAGGGTAATCTGCTGCATGCTGGTAAAGGAAAAGGTAAGGGAGCGGTACAACCATAAATGTCATTGTATCTCCATTTCAATATTTATGAAAATTACGTTGATGGCTCAGAGGGGCTCTTCAGTTTTTGTTAATTTGTCTGTGCTGTTTTGCCTTGGAGGTCATTTTGATGAAACAAGTGGGAATGATACATGTGGGAGTGATGCCTCTTTTTCTTTTGTGAATTGAACTACAATATTAGTTTTATTTTACTAAATCACAGCTGAGTGCCCTCCAACCCACATCATTTCCTGCCTGATATGGCAGGTTTATAGGGATCACTGTTTCAGCAATATTTTTCCATTGTCTCTAACAGTAATAATGGTGAATGAAAAGACCACTCAACCAATCATGGGACTCAAATTGTCAGGAAACTTGACCCACTTCATGGCAATCAACAGAAATGTATGAGGATATGAGCATGCAGATTATGTCATAGGGTCATATCAATACAATGTCTGTTTCAAGTGTTTATGAGAGCTATCAAGGACTTTGTGTTCAATTGTAGAAATGCAGCTGCAGCAACAGGGAACATCACTGTTTTTACTGGTTCAAAACACTGAGCAGAATCTAAGATTTATTAATGGATTGTGAGAATTGAACAGAATATCAATGAATGACTATTCTTACCATAACTACTATTTCTATTACTAATAACAAAGCAATTCATGGTGAAAATAAAGGTTTTAGTTTTAGTAATAAGGTATATGTGTGTGGCCCTTTGGAGTCACCAGCTATTTTGTCGATTTTTTATACTCTCATTCTGCCACTTAAAAAATGTTTTTCAGCTCAACATCACCTATATGACCTGATAATTATTATTTTTTCACTTGACTAACATTTTGAACCCAAAGGAAACAAAAAAACCTAAAATCTGAGTAATAATAAAAAGACTTTCAAAATTACGACGCGTATGAGGACCAAATTAAAAAAAAAAAAAAAAAAAAAAAATATATATATATATATATATATATATATATATATATATATATATATATATATAAAGCCCCTTTTTTCTCATAAATCTGCGACCTTTTTTCTTGCAAATTTGCCACTTTTAATCTCGTAAATCTGTTGCTTTGTTTCGCAGATTTGCCACTTTAATCTAGTAAATTTGCGATTTTTTTCTCGAAATATTACCCTCCTCCCCCAGATCCGTATTTTTCTTTTTTTTTTCATACTTGGCCCTAAAACACCGTCGTACAAAACACATTCATGCTCAGTAAAGATTTTTTAAATGTTGCAAATCTGAACACACATTGCACATATAACAAAAAAGAAGTAAAATGAGGATAACATCTAGTTCTTTATCTTTATATCAAATATATTGAGTGTCAAGACAATACTTTTGACGGCACGGCTCAACGTTGCTTCGCTTTTTTTTTTTTTTTTTAAACTTTATTGAGAAATTCAATACAGTCAAAACATTCATGTTGGATAGAACAAACAAAGTCTGGCATCACAAAAATTTAAAATAAATAAATATGAGACAAAGTGAATGAAGTGCATAAGTCGGTATAGGTGTAAATTAAACAGAATAATAAAAATAATTCAATTAAAAAGGAAGGAGGGAAAGAAAGAAAGAAAGAAAGAAAGAAAGAAAGAAAGAAAGAAAGAAATAGGCATGACATATTACATTTCTCCAAATATTTCTTGGATTGTGTTGAGAGTATGTATACATTGTTTTTATCAATTGTTTTAGTTATTCAATTATATTTCAAAAGCAGGAAAGAAGGGTCGATCTTTGGAAAATTTGGCCTTGTGAATGTATTTTATAATGTATATAATAATATGTATGTAATATGTAAAAGTATATCTATGGGTTTCATTTTTTTTCTTCACATGGTGAAGCAGTTTCATGGACTCGTGAGTCATACTGAAAATCCTATGTGTGGGCGTGTCTTAAACGTCATCACGTAGGATGGTGTTACGTAAACCGTTCGGCGCAAAAATTCAAACACTGTACAGGAAGAAGAAGCAGCGCTGCTCTGTTCTCACTGTCTCGTTATAATAATAATAATAATCTCTTATACCGAGACGCAGTAAAACCACACCGGATTGCAAACGTCTGGAGGTACGTTGAATGGACCAAGTAACCTTTGTGAAAACACTCTTATGTGTCCGTAAGCCCGTTAGTTAATGATAGTGAGAACACGTTCGTATTAGCTAATGCTAGCTGAGGTTAGCGTTGTTATGCTAACTAGCATGTAAAGTTAGCCTCGCTGTCAGCTAACTGAGCTGGGATAAGGTTTACTTTTTGTTTGTTTTGGACATTTTTATCAGACAAACTAGACGGCACCTCATGTTGTGTTTGATTTGATCAAAAAGTTATTAGTCACAAGTTATTAGAGTTGAATTGGGATCACTTTTAGAGAGTTAGAATTAGCATTTTGAACCCGCTGGAGTCCTTTTGTTGATGTGTGAGTGTCGTTAGAGCTAAGTTTATATTAACTCAATGAGTTTTGGGCTATTTAGTCCATTTCTGAATCCTTTTCATCCAGCCTGTATACACCACTTAAACAATGTTCAAATGGCATTTATGTATTTTTTTTCAGCACAACCTCACCTATATGACCAAATAATAATTTACTTTTTAATCTGAATTACTGGATTAAAGTTGAACCAAAAAGAAACAAAGAACAAACCAACATAAATGTGATCTTGTGATTGTGTGTGATCCTGTCATCCAACTCTGGGTTTTATTCTAGTGTGTCTCTAAAATATACACAAAATTACCAAAATTGTTACGCTAAACACACAAGACACAAATAAAATAGTCATTTTGTGTCTTTTTTTGTCATTTTGTCTCTTTTTAGTAATTTTGTTTCTTTTTTTTGGTCATTTTGTGTCTTTTTTTAGTCATTTAGTCCAATATAAAATGTGATTTTGAATTTTTTTTACTTTCAAAACACTATCATGCATAAATTTTTTCTTTTGTGAATTGAACTACAATATTAGTTTTATTTTACTAAATCACAGCTGAGTGCCCTCCAAAAACCACCTTTTCCTGATTGTGTGACTTTCTGTCTCCAGCTAAGATGAGTGCAGCCTCCACACCTGTCTCCCGCATCCGTCAAGGATGGACGTCGTCCTCCTTGAAGAACAAGGGTCTGTCTCCTGCAGCCTGCAGCACCCCGCTACTGGCAGCTTTCCCCGGCAACGATGACGAGCAGGAACGACGTCAGAGAAGACGGTCAAGAGTCATTGACCTTCAGAATCCCACTGACTCCTCCTTTAACGACTCCGCATCTCACAGGTCAGTTATAGACATGGTGGTTGGCGTTAGAGGTGTAAAATCACAACGACAAATTACTTAACACAACAACAAATCAAAAAACACAACAACAAATCAAAAAACACAACAACAAAACACAACAACAAAACAGAAAACACAACGGCAAATCAAAAAACACAACAACAAAACAGAAAACACAACAACAAAACAGAAAACACAACGGCAAATCAAGAAACACAATGACAAATCAAGAAACGCAACAACAAAACCGAAAACACAACAACAAAACAGAAAACACAACGGCAAATCAAGAAACACAACAACAAAATAGAAAACACAACAGCAAATCAAGAAACGCAACAACAAAACAGAAAACACAACAACAAAACAGAAAACAACGGCAAATCAAGAAACACAACAACAAAACAGAAAACACAACAACAAAACAGAAAACACAACAACAAATCAAGAAACACAACGGCAAATCAAGAAACACAACAAATCAAATAACACAACAACAAAACAGAAAACACAACGACAAAACAGAAAACACAACGACAAAACAGAAAACACAACGACAAAACAGAAAACACAACGACAAATCAAAAAACACAACAAGAAAACAGAACAGCAAATCAAGAAACGCAACAACAAAACAGAAAACACAACAGCAAAACAGAAAACACAACAACAAAACAGAAAACACAACGACAAATCAAAAAACACAACAACAAATCAAAAAACACAACGACAAATCAAAAAACACAACGACAAATCAAGAAACACGACAACAAATCAAAAAACACGACAACAAATCAAAAAACACGACAACAAATCAGAAAACACAACAACGAAACAGAAAACACAACGACAAATCAAGAAACACAACAACAAATCAAAAAACACAACAACAAATCAAAAAACACAACGACAAAACAGAAAACACAACAACTTCAAAACACAACAAATTGAAAAACACAACAACAAAACAGAAAACACAACAACAAATCAAGAAACACAACAGCAGTTTTTGATTTGTCGTGTTTTCTGCTTTGTTGTTGTGTTTTCTGATTTGCCTGATCAGCAGGGGCTCCACGATACGATTTCATCCCAATACTTGAGTCATGATACGATATTATTGTGATTTTAAGCATTTTTGCGATATAGTGGCGGCGATACAATGTGTTGTGATTTCACTGTTTAACTGTTTTTAACTGCATTTGTGTCCACAAAATTAAATTAAATCAAGAATTATTTGTCCAATAAGAGAAAATTCTCAGTCTATTCATCTCACTTCAGTCTTTTTATTTCTCCACTATGAGAGTCAAAGCCACAGACTGACCAACAAAGTATTCAGTCAGACTGAACTCAACTGATATCAAACATGTATGGACGACAACAACTGCAGCATTTTATCAAACTTTCCTCAACTTAAATTAAATATTTGAATCAAACATGACAAAGCCTAATTTTGCAGCGTTATGTCGACAACTTCCCAACAGGATATCCTGAAGCACATTTCCTTAGATCTTCTAGTTTCATATGACGCCTGGATTCCACTGGATGCGTAACGGCTGCAGATCCGTCGTCGGAGCCGTTACGCACCCATTATAATCAATGTGTGAGATTCCACCGACTGCAGATCCGCTGCGTAATGAGTCCGACAACGCAGGGCCATCCGACAGCCCTCGCAACACTTGCGCAGAGCTTCTATTTTTGTCGGACGACGGAGCACTACGCATAAATTCAGCACAGAACAGATCGTTCGGGACAGGAAGTCTTGCACAGACACAAAATAAAACACGGGTATATTTTCAAAATAAAATACCTTGGGTTCGCTAACGAGGTCGGCCGGCTCGTTAACAAGCCGGCCGACCTCGTTAGCGCTCGTTCAGACGGAGTCGCTGGATTTGTCTCCAGTCATTAATGAGGAGATGTTGATTATCTTCCAGTTATATCAATTGATTAGGCGTGAATTCGCGAGATCTCGTGCGTCCTCGGGACTCTGCTGTCCGCAACAGCTCCGACACAGACGGATCCGGTGGGTGTTGACGGACTGCATAGATACGCAGCCGTTGCGGACAGACCCCTGTCGGAGTCGTTACGCATCCAGTGGAATCCAGGCGTTATACCTGTCAGTGTTTCTCCTAGAATTATTTTCAGCAGCGGTGCTGCTGTGTCCGTGGCCATGAGCAGTGAAGCCAACTCCCCAGTAAGGAAAGTAGCTATCTGCTGTCCAAAAAGTCGCCAAATGACGTCATTACCTAATTTGCATAATTTACTATGTGCATATACATGTAATGGACGCTGTAGGAGAGAGGAATAACGTTGTGGGAAATACTAGAAGTAGAAATTTCAGCAGCGGCGCACATAATTTATGCAGGGGAAACACTGGCTGTATATTCCTAAAAGTGAGCTCGCTACATCCTCCAAAAGAAACCATGTATTTGAGAGTGATTTAAGAATTACTCTAGTTTAAAGATAATCGTTTTTGTATGCAGTGCTGCAGGGACTCCGGCTGCTGTACCCAAGCTGTCAAATGCACAGATCTCCGAGCATTACTCCACCTGCATCAAACTCTCCACTGAAAATGTGAGTATATGTGCACTGAGTGAAAATATATATTTTTATATACTTATTTGAAGTGTTAAAATAATTACGCTGGAAATGCTTTATGCTGTCTTTTTTTCTTTCTTTTGTTTAAAATGTATAAATCACTTTTCAAATGTTAAAGTGTTAAAATTAAGCATTTCTTTTTTTCTCCTTGGCAGAAAATCACCACCAAAAATGCCTTTGGTCTCCATCTGATTGATTACATGGCTGATATTCTCAAACAGAAGGATTCTGAGCTCACAAACTTCAAGGTTTTTAAAAAAATTTTTTTTTCATGAGTCTCTGATTACTCCTTTGGTTCCCCGGCTGTCTTTGAACTTTTGACTAATTTCATCATGTCAACCCAAATGTATCATACTTGAGCTTCAAAGTTATTTCCCTTTTAAAAACACTAGAAACTATATACCGGTATATACACTACCGGTCAAAAGTTTTAGAACACCCCAATTTTTCCAGTTTTTTTATTGAAATTCAAGCAGTTCAAGTCAAATGAACAGCTTGAAAGGGTACAAAGGTAAGTGGTGAACTGCCAGAGGTAAATAAAAAAAAGGTAAGGTTAACCAAAACTAAAAAATAATGTACATTTCAGAATTATACAGGTAGGCCTTTTTCAGGGAACAAGAAATGGGTTAACAACTTAAATCTATGGAGTCTTGGGCTATTTTGTCCATTTTTTAATTCTTTTCATGTCTTTGTAATTCATTTTGTGTCTTTTTTTGGTTATTTTTTGTCTTTTGGTGTCTTTTTTGGTCATTTTGTGTCTTTTTTGGTCATTTTGTGTCTTTTTTTAGTCCTTCAGTCCAACATAAAATGTGATTTTGAATCTTTTTTTTACTTTCAAAACACTATCATGCTCAATCAAGAATTTTAAATGTTGCAAATGTGCATTAATTTCAGAGTACACTGAGACATTAAACTGCATCATTTTCAATTAAATTCTGGAAAAGTTGGTGTGTTCTAAAACTTTTGACCAGTAGTCTATATATATATTGACCTGTCCTGTCCTGTCCTGTCTGATGTGTGTCCTTCTAAAGGTGGCGGCTGGCACTTTGGATGCCAGTACAAAGATCTATGCTGTGAGGGTGGATGCTGTCCACGCTGATGCCTACAGGGTGCTGGGTGGCTTGGGGGCCGAGACCAAACCTGGTGAAGGTGAGAGCCTCACTAATGTGATTTTCTTTCTTTCTTTTTTTTATGTGAGATGTTGTTTTTGGACAGTAAATTACACTGGTGCAAGGATGCAGATTTCTTGTACTTTATCCTAAAGAAAATAAGAAATATAAGATTGTTTTTTATTCTGATATGGTTCCTTCTTTTTGTTTTTTCCCGATTCTTTCTAAAAACACAGACCATGGGCAGAAGGAGGAGGCTGGAGATGAAGCCGTTGAAGGTGAAGTGACTGCCAAGCAGCCGAAAAAAAGGAGACCCCCTAAGAAGACAGTAGAGCAAAACCTGAGCAACATCAATAGTGCCGAGTCTGAGAGGAAGTGTGAGGTATGCTGTTATCTTTACAGAGCAATATTAGTACAAATCACATCCACACTACTTTTAGAACGACAGCTGTTTTGTTGGACAATATGCATATCAGACTTATCACTTAATAATGGTATTTACTATCTTCTGTGCCATTTAATCTATTGCACTTGTATAAAAAACATTGCTTTAACTCAAATTATAACTAAGCTGTCAGTTTAATCATAGTTTAAAAACAATATTGGCACATGATTGTTGTATCAAAGCATCTTGCATGCACAGAGAGGACACACACACACACACACACACACACACACACACACACACACACACACACACACAGTGAATTATGCATGCATAGATAGTGATGTTCTTCACACAGAGACAGAATCAGATTATTTTAACACCTCCTTTATGGAGAATTGGTGTTGGGGCACAGTGGATCTTTCTGGAGAAATAGCGAGTCAACAGTAGATGTCACAAATAGGTTTTGTACACCATCTGAAAGCTGAGAACCTGAAGATTACTTTTAAATGAGCATCGTGTGTCAACTTGTTGAAGTCAAAAAGTTGTATTAAAAATGAATTCATTCATTAGTTAAAAAAATATTGCATTTCTCAACGATTGGAAAGCACTTCTGTTTCAGGTTTCCTAAAAGTTCTTATTACAATATAAGCTTTATAATATCATGATTTATATTATCACGCAATTACAATCGGGCTCATTGGGCACAAACTCTCCAGTGGGACTCAATTTATGCATTTCTTCCAAACCGCGTGAGATTGGCATAAAGTGGGCAAATCGGTAAAGGAGATATCTTCAGGTCAGAGGTCAAGAGACACCTTTGAAAATGGTCAAGTCAGTTTTTAAAATATTTGAGCTTTGGAGCATCATGCGCCCTGTTCTAGACAAGATAGCATGATATGGTTGGTACCAGTGGATTCCTCAGATCTTAAGGAAGAAAAAAGAGAGTTCACCTCTATAGTTCTCCTTTTCTTTCATTGATTACATCTAAGTCAGACATCTGAAGTCTTGTAACAGTTCATACAAACAGCAACAGCATGACATTGTGTTGTGGTTTCCTCTTTTATGAAATTCTAGTATTTCAAACAGCAACAAAATCTTTCTATCCATCTTCAGTCTAATTTGCCTATTCATGTTTCCTCAGATGTAGTGGACACAAACAGAATTTACAAAGGGGCAGTTCAAGTTTAGTTCTTGTGGATCTACAGTGCCTTGCAAAAGTATTCATACCCCTTGGATGTTTCACCCTTTTGTTGCTTTTACTCCATTAATGATGGTTTAGCTGAACTCTATGGGATGTCCAGTGAGTTTAAATGTTTTTGTAGCCATCTCCTGACTTATACTTTACAATTTACAATCTTTTCTCTGAGTTGCTAGGAGTGTTTTTTTGTCTTCATCTTGCAATTGTAGCAGGAATAGTGATGGACCAGAGACTAGACCTCCCAGACACATGTTTTTTTTATACTACGATCACTTGACACACATTAACTGTACTCAGGTGATCTCCATTTACTAACTGTGACTCTGCTGCATCAACCAGCTGGAACTCTGTTTAATTAGTTCAGCTACTTTAAAGGGTATGAATACTTATGCAATCATTTATTTTACCTTATAGATTTTTAATTATTTGGTACTATTTTGTAAAAATCTTTTTTTACTTTGATATTAAAGAGGCTTTTTTTGCAAATTCTTTTTAAAAAGGCCAAATTATATCGACCTTGATTTCATGTGTAAAAGCAACAAAAGAGGTGAAAATTCCAAGGGGGATGAATATATTTGCAAGGCACTGTATGTCCTATAGATAGTTCTTTGAAAAGATAAAAAGGCACTATAACCTCACTTTTGATCTTCTGAGGCATTGGTTGCATGCATTGGTAGTTACAGTTGAAACCAGAAGTTTACATACACTATATAAAAAGACACATATGCTTTTTTTCTCACTGTCTGACATGAAATCAGACAATCGCTTTTCCTGTTTTAGGTCCGTTAGGATTACCAAAATTTCTTCAAAGTCCCAAATTGTTTCAAGGCATAATAATGTTAGTGTATGTAAAACTTCTGACTTTGAAGAAAGTAATAAAAAACTGTCTTAAAAAATCCTTCTCTCATTAGTCTGGAATTTAGCAAATAGAAATAATTTTGGTAATCCTAACGGACCTAAAACAGGAAAAGTGATTGTCTGATTTCATGTCAGACAGTGCGAAAAAAAAAGCATATGTGTCTTTTTATATAGTGTATGTAAACTTCTGGTTTCAACTGTATGTCACTTTTTTCTCCAGTCCTATACTTTGTAAGTTTTGTATGCACTATACCAAAAGTCAATTAAGTGTAAGCCAGGGCAACACAATGCAGTTGTAGTATATCTGATTAAAATGTCATTATACCCTTATAATCATTGAATGTGGGTCTGATGACTGATAACGTTATGTTTGAAGATTAAAATAAACGATTAGACATGGGTCACTAAGCTATCATTTTGGGATCTTTGAGATATTTTATCTTTGGTCTATGATTGCCTCACCTTTCCACGCCCAACTGATTCTCATGATCAAAATACATTTACATAAATAAAAGACATTTTAAAATGGAGCGTGTTTCAGTGCATAGAATGAGTATGTTTGACCTTGGTACTGTATTCATATGGCTGTCTTTACCCACCCAGGTGGACCCCATGTTTCAGAGGATGGCCTCATCCTTTGATGAGAGCAGCACGGCCGGTGTCTTTCTCTCCGTCCTCTTCAGTGAGAACAGTCGCTGCGAGCTGCTGTTTCCTTCCTACATGACCCTCCTACAGTCCAGGCCCTCATACTCTCCTCCACCTCCACAGGGAGTCCCAGCATCACCTTTCATGGGTAAAAATCCTTCTACCATCTGCCCCATTATGTGTTTATCTGAACTTTTACTTTTTTTTTTTTAGGGCCAAGACTCGATTAAAAAATGTATCTAATTAATTAGAGGCTTTGTAATTAATTAATCGCATTTTAATCGCAAATATAAATATTTGACCTGAGAACAGTGAGAAGTCATTTTTTTCACATGGATTTTTAGTATACCATTGAATAATGACTGAATACATAAGCTTAAGCAACAAAAATATTGTTTATTTTTGTTCAAGTCCAACAGACCAGTGCAATTTTTGCCATTAAGTGTAGCAATAGCATATTTATAAATATAGTACATTTCATAAATCCAGGTAGCCTATAGGTAGGTAGACCTTCTGTAAACTATAATACTTTGGTTTTTGAAGTAAAACACAATCCACGCTAGCTAGCACATTAGCCGCTAGCTGCTATATGTTTAGCATTGAGGTGATACTTGTGGCTGGATGTGCTGCTATGGTGATATGTGAATTCCTTGTTGCCTAGCAACACAACCATGCTCTTATGGACGCTTCCATCCGTTGGTTTTTAGTAACTAAATGTCCCATCATCCACGGGGCCAACCAAAGGTCTCATCAGCTTCTTCCTTCATGTTCACTGTGGTTTGTTGTTGTCTCAACTCATCAACGCTAGTTGGTGCTCCAGTATAATCGGTCCGCCTGAAACTCATCCAGTGAGAAACGTTCCGCGGTGCAAAAATAAGTGTGATTAAAATGTGTCAATTTTTTTTTACGTGTTAATTTTTGTGTAATTAATTCATCTTAATTAACGTGTTAAAGTCCCGGCCCTAGTTTTTTTATTTTTTTATTTATTTGTATTTGTTATGGACAGATGCATTGTTTAAGTGTTTTAGCACAAGTGGGTGATTCTCATGAACATGGTACAGCTTATAGCAAAAATCCAAGAGCATTGAATACATATTTTCTTTGACCCTTTATAACATATACAATCTAAAGTCACTGTTTAATATGAATTTATAATCTATTTGAAAAATTTAAATGTATTTTCTGACATTTTTAGAGACACTGAGCAAAATTCATTACCGTAACACATTTTTAAATAATAAAAAAACAACGAAAGGTTTTTTTTTTTCCTTGGCAAGCACTTAAATATGCTCAAGGGTAGCTGGTATCACCAAAATGTGTTTTATTAAAATATACACATTTTTAATGCAAACAATTCTATCATCACCGTAACATTTAACCATTTTTTATCAATTTTCACTCAGATTTTGTTCTTTATGCATTGTCAAAAACCATTGTTTGATTATATTCTGTTAAATTATACATTTCAAACAGATGTATATTTATTTTTATAAAGCTTATTAAATATTTATTGTATATATATGTGTGAGGAAACCATGACATTTTTATCTGGACGCATTACAGTAATAAAATTATGAATCAAAAATATGTTTAAAAGTATAGAAAGTATTATTTTAACACAAAACATTTTAACTTAATCATTTTGGCTATATTTTGGTTCATTCATATAAAAGTGAAATATATTTAGTTTAATAAAGTATGTCCTTATAATCTTCACAGACATAGCTTAGACTGGCTTCATGACAATCACCCACATGCTAATTCGCAACACTTGTCCATAGGCAGTTTTTGAAAAGATAGGGCAATTAAAATAACAAGACCGGAAAAAGGAAGGACCAGACAAAGATAGGGGGGGGAGAAAATAGAAACAGAACAATGGGAAAAAGAAGTCAAAGAATTACAAGCAATTTTCATTAAGGAACAGAGCAAAGGGAATTTCAGCAAGCAGTAAACCAGTTAACCCTTAATAGTGCACTCATTGAAATACTTGCACATTCCAAATTTCAACCCTAGAGAATACTGGAGGATATTACATACAGCCAGAATGTGTAAAAAACACATACGGACCAGGGGGAGGGGGGTAATATTTTGAGAAATAAATTTACGAGATTAAAGTGGCAAATCTACAAGAAATAATGCGCAGATTTATGAGATTTAAAGTGGTGAATCTGCGAGAAAAAAAGTAGCTTTTTCCCCCACTTTTTTCTCGTTAATCCGTGATTTTTTTCCATAACAAATTTGCCACTTTAAATCTCTTAAATCTGCAACTTTTTTTCTTGTAGATTTGCCACTTTAGTCTAGTAAACTTGCAGCTTTTTTCTCGAAATATTACAAAATTTTTCATTTTTACATTGAAGGTCAAGTTCAATAAAGTTAATATTATTATATTATTATCATACTGATCGGTCAGATGTCATGGTGTCACTGTCTGTGACGTAGAATGAACTTTGCTGATTAGCTGGAAGAAATCCATGTGGTTCTACGACCAAACAGAGAGACATGTGGACTTCATTTTGAAATCCACTGAAGTTACCAAACGGTTACGGTTCTTCGCCCAATAAAGGGTTAAGAACTATTCATGTGTCCACTGTTGATTAGATTTTAGCCACTGTTTGAGTCCTTTGTTAAAAGCTTTACTATTAGTCTCTAATTCTAACTCAGTGGGTAGAGACTTCCAAAGTTTGGCCCTTTACAGAGAAAGCAGGCTGGCAGAAAGAAGTGTTGCATTGTGGGATGAGACAATCACCACCAGTGGATGCTGGTGTGGTCGCTCTGACGCCTGATGGCCACTTCAGAAAACAGTGTTGGCACATGATTATTTAGGCCCCGTTTACACGAGGACGCTCGCGGGTAAAAACGACAAAATATTTTATCGGAAGTGCCTTTCGTTTAGACGGTGACGGCGTTTTTGAGGCTTAAAGACGCAAAAAACTGAAACCACCCTCCAAAGTGGAAAAGTTAAATCCGCTCCTCCGTAGCGTGTCGTCTACACTGACAAGACACAAAACTCTGATCTGATCTGCTCACGTCACGTATGTGTTTACGTCACATACATGCTCCAGTACAGGAAATAAACAAACATGTGGGATTATTTCCATGGTGGGACCTTCAAGCTGCTCTGGCAGCTCTAATAAACTTACAGGAGTCTTTCACCAAATGTACAGGATATGTACAGATAGTATTAGTGAACAGAGAAGGATCTGGAATTACCTCTATCACATTTAGGATGCAGCAATTGGTCGGAGGCGAGCCAGACGGCTGTGAACGAGACCTGGGAGATCTAGTGATGGTGGAGAACTTTGTGGAAGGAGTAGCTGATGAAAATGTGTGGCGTGAAAACTTCTGCATGCCCAAAGATGCTCTTATCACTTTAAGTGATGCCGCCTGGCTGCATACAATCGAATTTCACACACTTTTGCGTCACCGTATGCAGCAGATTTCCTCCTGAAAATGCTCGTCTAAACGCGGAATAAAAAGTGAAGACGCAACGCCACTTTTGCGTCTTCTGTTCAGACCGTCTTCGTGTAAACGTAGCCTTAAACATTTAAAAAAAGAATCTTAGTATACTGAGATTAATAACATTTTCGTACTACCTAGTTATCCCTCAGTAGTAATGCTAACCTCCATCTTTCTGTGCTCCGTCTCCACCAGTGGGACTGCAACATTCCCAGGAGAAAGGCTCCATCTGCCCCTCACTACAGGACTTCTCCTTTACAAGCTGGAACCCTGAGCAGGTCAGAGACACCATTTAAACATTCAATCATACATTATGAATTGTTTCATTGGGATTGTTTTCACATTTCTCAGATTTAGTTGTAATAAAATATCAAACTGCTCCTAAAAGTTTGCCATCTTTCAGGTGGGGAAAAAAATAGTGCCACAACCATACAGAATCATCGGATTCTCTGTTGTTTAGCATATTCTCTGTTATATAACAGACCAGAGTGCTTGTGTGGAATAGTAAAGAGGGAACATATTCTTCTATGGAAGGTGGAGATGTCTGTGCAGTTCCCTAAAATCTGAGATCAGAAGTACACCGGGTACTCTAGTTTGGTATATCACAACAATCAAAAGCTGTAAAAGAAACCTTATCAGTACTTATCAGAGCATAGAGTGTATAAAGAATTGACAACACATTGGGGTTGTGCCATATCGTATCATTCACGCTAATATCGGTATATTTTTTTTATGGTTAAAAAAAAAAATGCATATTATATTAGCAATGTTCCTACTTCTTGCTGTAGCGGTTAAAGTTGTTTTAATCACAAAAAGCTACTTAAACAAATGCAGCTTTCAAAATAAGAGCACAGTGGGTTAAGAGAATCCACCACAGAATTTACAAGAAGACTGTCAAAATAAGATGCCTTAGATAAAACATACAAGAACCTTTATTCTCCTTTACAAAATGTCATTAAAATATGCCCCCGGAACCCCTAAATGGTTATTTTTATTATTTGCTCATACTCAAGCGTCAAGAGTTGAGATTTGCACTTCAAACTACATGTCAGATTTTTAATTATTTATACAATCTAGTATTTCCTGATATCGTCAAGAATATCGTTATCGCAAAAATAGCCTGCAATATTGTGATATCATTTCAGGGCCACATCGCCCACTCCTACAACACATCTCTTCCTCCCACTGTACATCATTGAGCCCTAAATATAATAAATATATATAAATATAAATACAGACACAGGTGCTGCCATCTTGCACTGGTGATGTCACATGGAGCCCAAATCTGCACCATAGTGACAGAGTGGAGCGTACAGTATTAAATTCCTGCCCAAATACTCACCCGACCAATCACTAGTCAGTTACAGCCAGTCACTGATGACGTTACTGCCCCACTTTGTAACATTAAATAACCAAATAAAACCAGACCTAGCAGAGAAATGAACACTGGAACAAACTAAAGTGTGAGAAGAGCTACGTAACAAATTGCAGAAATCATATTTGGGGGGAAAAACTTTTGGGCCTCTACAAGGAGGGGCAGGATTCATAACTTATACTGCAGCCTGCCTCCAGGGGGTGATCAAGATGCTTTGGCCTCACTGGTGGGGAGCTGTTAATGTCGTCCATCTTTGTAGACAGTCTGTCAGTGTTCCTCAACCTTTTTTCAGTGATGTACCCCCTGTGAAATATTTTTTCAGCCAAGTACCCCCTAACCAGGGCAAAGCATTTTTGGTTGGGGGAAAAAAAGAGTTAAGAACACAGCGCTGTGTCATCAGTGTCTGATTTATTAAACTTTGGAACTGATAAACACATACAAAATTCAAACATTTGAAAAAAAACCCAATTTCAAACATTTTAAATGTTAATAATCCATGACTAAATGTATTGCAAATATTTCTCATCACTAAAATGTAGTGATTCAAACTAATGTAGTAAAAACAGTGAGCATATTACCATTTAAAACTATAACTGCTACGCTTCAACCACGACTCCATCTTTGAGTTTTCAGGTGATTGACAGGTGATGCCAGGTGATTGACAGGTTGGGTCCAACCATCCTGGTATGGGGGACACTCTGGGTTTTTAGGAGAACAACATTGAATAGCCTACTGAATATAAAATTAATTTTAGGAACTTATACTTATATATTCCTAAAATATGTATTAAACAGTCATTTTTAAAGGATTTTTGCATGGATGCTACTTTTTAAATGTATATTTTAAAATCTCACGTACCCCCTGGAGTGCCTTCAAGTACCCCCATTAGAGAATAAAAGCTTTATTACACTTATTGAACAAAATTCTTTGTTGTTTAATATGTATCTCTTACTTTACAGAGTCTGAATCTAAAGTGGTATTAGTTAGTGGTCGACCAATAGGGTTTTTTAAGGCCGATACCGATTATTCTGACATCAGTCTAAACCGATCCCCGATATGTGCTGTCGATTTTCTTGGGCCGATTTTTTAAGCCGATATTACCTTTTCTCCCTCCATTTACGTGATAAAAATGTTACAAGTCTCAATTTAAACAAAAAAAAGAAACATTTAACAAAACAAACAAAACATATTAACAGTTGAATAACAAACAATGTGTCTGTTGTTCTAGGCCTGGAGGTAGTGGCGCCTCAGATGATCCACATATTTGATGTGTTTTTCTTTTTTCTGGTATCAGCAGCAGCTCACCAGAGAATGGCAGATGTTGCACCGAGCCTTGCTATCGGGCTAATTGATCAGCGAACGCACGCACGTATCGGCTGATGCCGATACAAGTAAAAAAACATATAGATATATCGGTCTATCTCTGGTATTAGTTAACATTGTTACCCTCAATTCCTGATGTATAAAACGCCAGTAGTGCTGCTTGCAACTGAAGGCCAAGAATTTGCTGCCAATTTCTCAATTTCTTCTTCTGTTGGAGAGAATTTGCTGGGCGCGCCAACATGTTGCAACGACTACATTTAGAAACAATTTAACATCCAGGAAACTTCTCTTAGGATCCACTACCTTATATCAATATGGTCCTAAATGAACCGTAGTCAGAGACTATCACATCCCAGCTGACTCTGCATCCTCTTTCAGACGATGAATCAGCTTTTGGAGAAGATGAAGCAGGGTGACCATGTATTTGATGTCAACGCTGAGCCCGAGCCCGAGCCTGAAGAAGATGACTGCCCTGACTTTGATGCCGACTATGAGGAGGGGATGGGTGACTGTGAGGAGAGGTCCAAGGAGTATAAGGAGGGCTGTGAGGCCTCTGGATCCGGCAAAGGAAGGTAAGATTGTGGGCTAGTTTAAGAGTGGTGTTATTCTGAGCGGGTGGGAACTCGCCTTCTTACCACAAAGCTTCTGATTAACTGATTTTTTTATTCAGATCTTGAGGTGGGAAGTCAAGGGACCCCTTTGAAAACCTTCATGCCATTTTTTATTCCTTGCCAAAATTTGGCCTTAATTTGTATCCTAATTTAGCCCCTTTCTGACAAGATAGCATGACTGAGGCTACGTATACATGATGACGGTTTGAACAAAAGACACAAAAGTGGTGTTGCGTCTTCACTTTTTATTCCGCGTTTAGACGAGTGTTTTTGGGAGGAAATCTGCTGCATACGGTGACGCAAAAATGTGTTTAATGTGATTGGGTATGCATGCCAGGCAGCATCACTTACAGCAATAAGAGCATCTTTGGGCATGTGGAAGTTTTCACACCACGCATTTTCATCAGCTACTCCTTCCACAAAGTTCTCCACCATCACTAGATCTCCCAGGTCTCGTCCAAAGCTGTCTGGCTCGCCTCCGACCAATTGGTGCATCCAAAATATGATAGAAGCCGTCCGTCTATGTCTAAACGAAAGGCACTTCCCATAAAATATTTTGAAGTTTTTACCTGCAAGTGTCCTTGTGTAAACCGGGCCTGAACCTCAGGTAATCGAGTTCAGTGATTCTCAAAGTGGGCATCCCCAGGGGTCTTTGGACTCTGCCAGGGGGTTCCTGAAGAGTTTTGAGATTAGTTCATTTAATCACTCATCAATCAATCAATCGTTTAATTTAGTTCAATTAATAATATTAAAATTAGGGCCGGGACTTTAACACGTTAATTAAGATTAATTAATTACACAAAAATTAACGTGTTAAAAAAATTGACGCATTTTAATCACACTTATTTTTGCACCGTGGACCGATTATACTGGAGCACCAACTAGCGTTGATGAGTTGAGACAACAACAAACCACAGTGAACATGAAGAAGAAGCTGATGAGACCTTTGGTTGGCCCCGTGGATGATGGGACATTTAGTTACTAAAAACCAACGGATGGAAGCGTCCATAAGAGCATGGTTGTGTTGCTAAGCAACAAGGAATTCACATATTCACATAATGCAAAACATATAGCAGCTAGCGGCTAGTGTGCTAGCTAGCGTGGATTGTGTTTTACTTAAAAAACCAAAGTATTCTAGTTTACAGAAGGTCTACCTACCTATAGGCTACCTGGATTTATGAAATGTACTATATTTATAAATATGCTATTGCTACACTTAATAGCAAAAATTGCACTGGTCTGTTGGACTTGAACAAAAATAAACAATATTTTTGTTGCTTAAGCTTATGTATTCAGTCATTATTCAATGGTATACTAAAAATCCATGTGAATAAAATGCAATTAATTACGATTAATTAACTACAAAGCCTCTAATTAATTAGATTTTTTTTTTTTATCGAGTTCCGGCCCTAATTAAAATGTTTAAAGCTATAATAGATCCAACTCTTACATCCTCTTTTAACAGGAGGCTAATTTATGTCTGTGTGCTTGCTGGTTTAATGGTTTCTCATGCTGGTTTGATGGTGTAACAGGGACGTAATTCCCATCGGAGAGGGAGACATCGCCACCATGTGTCTGCAGCTGTCCTCTGAGCCCCGGGAGTATTCCTACTTCAGCCCCAGGACCATGGCCACATGGGCTGGACCTGGCTACTGGCAGTTCAAGCCAAAGCACAAGTGTGAGTGAAAATGACGCTTTAACACATAATTAGAGACATTTGAGGTGTCAGAGTAGAGAATAAATCACTCTGGAGAAAGAGATGTTACTTTTTATTTGACTATGGCAGGGGAAGGCAACCTTTACTAACTAAAGAGCCATTGTTGGCCAAAAAAAGAGAGAAATATCATAATGGAGCCACATACCTTATTTTGAGCCTTACTATGAAGGTGAAACAGCCTACTGAGTCTAAATGAACCGACCCATAATACTAATAGGTCATAATGTTCTGAATATACATAAGCTGAATAGCAAAATATCTTTACAGTACCATTTGAGAATGCACTATTTAAATTAGTGAGTAGGGAATGGACTGTATGAATGTAATAATGAATGTAATACTTATTTAATAACTTATTTGAATAATTTCTGATTAATTTTAATGATGTCTACAATGTTTCATTGTTTTTACATTATCATTGTTCAGTGATTTTTTTTTTGGACCCCAGGAAGACTAGCTCGTCCCATTTTGGTGACAGCTGATGGGGATCCTTTTAACAATAAACAATAAACAATAATGAGCATTTATTAGAATGATTTTGTCAGAATGCAGCCAGGACCAAAGTGCAAATGAGAAGCTTGACACCAAAAATATCTCTATTGAAGGAAAAACTCAAAGTTCAGAGGTTAAGATGCCGAGCCGTAGACTTTATTACTCTATGGTCACATTTAAGTTGACTAAAATGTAAAAATAACATAAAAAGTAATGCCACATATAAGCAACACATTTTTATAATTCAGGAATACAAATTGCTTTGGGCCTACACCAACATCAATGAAAATTAACATGTAAAGAGAATACATTTCATTTACAGCTTGCCAGGCTGTTTCTAGTCAATGGCCAGTCCATTACATGATATACCAGGAATGTAGCAAAAAAGTATAAATTAGGCCTTTTACATTTTCTCTAAGAGCAGAGATGATTTTCTAATGGCTGTTCTCCCCTGCTGAGTATGTGCAGAGTAACAATTATCTGTCCGTCTGTTTTCATCTTCTTATTTTCCTTCAGTGGACCATTTGCCTGACAAGGAGACCCGTAAAAGGAAGCCCAAGAAAACCTTTGAAATAGACTTCAATGATGATGTCAATTTTGACACCCACTTCCGCACCACAAGAGTAAGAACCCTCCGCTGCTTTTGTCATTCACACACAACACAGTTGACGGTTGATGAGTGTTATCGGGCCTGTTGATATGAATAGTATGACATATGATGAGATATGCTGATGCTGTCTCGCCAAGAGACAGATGAGAAGATTCATACCACTCATCTCTGTACCAACGTTATAATAGTTTTGGATTTTTCATTAGTTTTAATTTCGTTGTGAATTTTTGTTTTCAAATTCAGTTAGTTTTAATTCGTTTTTAGAGTGTGTTTGCTAGTTTTAGTTTGGTTTTTATTTTTTGAAATGCTTATTTTTAGTTTAGTTTTTATTAGTTTTAGTGTTTGTTTTAGTTTTTTTGTAATGGGGTATGTGTTTATTTATTTATTTATTTATTTATTTATTTATTTATTCGTTTATATACCAGGGACAGTGCATGGCTCTCAGCCGTACCAGAATTAGCTACTAGCTAAATTTCATCTGTCGTCTCTGGGCAGGAACAAATAACACAAATCTAACACAAACAAACAAGCCTTTCAAACGGCAACAACAAAGTTTCACACTCTTAAAACACAGTTGGGTGCAAGATTCAAAGAGATCATAATAAATTTAGCCTTTATTTACTTTGGTTTATCCATCTCAGCCCCAATAAGGTTATTAACTCTTACAGTTCCAGGTGTTCTGTATTCTGGTTGGAGTGTAACATCCCAGTCTCAGTGAACATATTCACCATGTGTTCCTGCATGTTCACTAACCAGCAGCTGTTTAGTTGGAGCTAAATAAATACATTTATATCAACCAAAAAGGATTATGCATTATTATGTGTTTCCCCTACATAGGGCTGGGCGATATGCCTCTAAAAGAATATCACAATATTGCAGGCTATTTTTGCGATAACGATATTAGGAAATTCTTAAGATATAGAAAATATGATTTTTTTTTAGTCTGTATAAATAAATAAAAATCTAAAATGTAGTTTGAAGTGCAAATCTCAACAGTTGCCAAATACAAAAAAAAAATACTCTTGACTCTTAATACTAATATAATTTCATATTTATAATAAAAATAACCATTTAGGGGTTCTGGGGGCATATTTTAATGAAACTTTGTAAATGAGAATAGAGGTTCTTGTATGTTTTATTTAAGCTTTCTAATTTTGACAATCTTCTTGCAAATACTGTGGTGGATTCTCTTAAAACACTGTGCTCTTATTTTGAAAGCTTGACTGACTGGTGACAGACACTCAACCTTACGCCACTACATCAAGAAGTAGGAAAGTTGACAATATCATGATATGCATTTTTTTTAACCATAAAAAAATATACCGATATTATCGTGAACGATACGATATGGCACACCCCTACCCCTACATGTATTCTGCTGCCGCTGCAGGATTTTCAGTGCCGCCACAAAAAAATGTGATTAGTAATCTCATGGTTGAATTGAAGACTTTCACTTGCAGACAGTGAAAACACAACATCCAGAGTCTACAGAGTGTTGCACGGGCGACACTTTTACCATAATAACTAACCGGTTTGCTCTATCAGGAAAATTCCAATGATTTCTGAAAGCTGAGAAGTTTCTCTTTACAGCCAACATGGTGTCATTACGGTAATTTCACTCTCGCTTCTAGAAATAGAAACACTGGATTATGTATGAAAAAAGTTGACAAAGATGAAAACGAAGGACATTTTCACTATAATTTTATATAGTTTTAGTTAGTTTTGTAACCACAAAATACAGTTTCAATTAGCTATCTTTTTTTTTTTTAAAACTCGTTTTTATTTTTATTTCTGTTAACGAAAATGTTTTTTCAATTCTAGTTTTCGTTATTTCGTTAGTTTTCGTTAACTATAATAACTTTGATCTGTATCCCAGTAAACCTTTAAACAATGTAACAAAATATCACTCATTAACACATTTTTTATATAAATTAACTCTGAACCAAACTGATTCAGTCGCTGGACTCAGTCCTGCATCTCTATAGAAACAGCACAATCATGGCTGACAGTAGGACACACTCAAAAATGTCTTTTATGTAGTATAACCATAGACTGCATATAAATAATGCACATAGTCACCCATTGGTTTGTGGACTGCTGTTTGAAGCATCCAGTTCAGTGTTACAGCTTTTTTCTTTTAAACATGCTTTTCAAACCTGCCAGTGACTTTTGGGGTTAATACAGTTAAACAAACAAGATAAATCATGTTAATGTGTGAGTTTTAAAGGTGCTCATAGATCAGTCTTTTAGTGAAATGTGTGTTTTTGCTCACTGTATTTCAGACTCATTTGAATTGGTCCAATTTTAGGATGCAGATATAGTTGTGCTGTTTATCATCTATAGCACTAGTTCTCAACCTTTTTGACTCACGACCCCCAATTTAACCTGCATGTTGTCTGCAACCCCCGCTCACTGAACACAATCTCACAGTTCAGATGATACAAACTCAGTTGATATGACGAATTTTGGACAAATAATGAAGCAGACAACTAAAACATCTCTCTGTCTGTGCATTTATATATATTTTTTATATTTTATTTTTACTTTTAATCTAAGTCCTTTGCTATAAGTTTAAAGGTCCATTCTGACCTCCTGAGTGTGTAACAGTCAGCTTCAAGCCAGAGACTCCTTGGAAAGTAACAACTTGCTACTTTGGGATTTGTCAGAAAAGACACAAAATTACCCAAAAAAGGACTCAAATTGACCACAAAATGATAAAAAAAAAAAAAAAAAAAAAAACACTAAATGACTAATAAAGACACTAAATGACCAAAAAAAAGGAAACAAAATGACCAAAAAATTATTTTAAAAAGACACAAAATGACCAAAAAAGACACAAAATGACCCAAAAAGGCACTAAATGACCAAAAAAAAACCCCACTAAATGACCAAAAATAACACTAAATGACCAAAAAACTAATAAAATGACCAAAAAAGATACTCAATGACAAAAAAAGACACAAAATCACCATAAAAGACACAAAATGGCCTAGAAAAGAAACAAAATGACCAAAAAAGACACAAAATTACTAAAAAAAGACACAAAATGACCAAAAAAAGAAAACAAAATGACCAAAAAAGACACAAAATGACCAAAAAAGACACAAAATGACAAAAAAAGACACAAAATGACCAAAAAAGACACAAAATGACAAAAAAAGACACAAAATGACCGAAAAAAAGACACAAAATGACTAAAAAACACAAAATGACCAAAAAGACAGACATTAAATGACCAAAAAGACTAAAACACATTAACACATGAACACTTTAACACAGTGGAGACAGAGCTGACTTCCAAAATGATTTGGCGACCCCCAGAAATCATCTCACAACCCCAAGTTTGAGAATAGCTGGTCTATAGGATACGCCTTGACTGTGAAAATTGGATTGCGAATACGCGAAGCAATTATTCATCATAACTACAGTTTCAGGAACAATTTCACTTTTATTCTGTGTCTGTGTTTTAGTTATGAGTTTGTAGTCCAAGGGTTATGAAAACAAGATAATCAAGATAAAACAATTATTGTACTGCACTCCATTTCTTGTTTTGTGTAGCATTATTAGGGATGGGTACCGAATTCGGTACTTTTATAGGTACCGACCGAATTCCGTCGGTACTACCGAGTACCGATTCATGTAAAATCAAACGGTACCATGTTTCGGTACCTAAACGGCGTCAACTTTAAACTGATCATTGATTTCAACCTGTTTTCATTTAACGTCTTTGATTAACAAGCGTGCTGACGATCGCACTATTTTTTTAAATGTATTTACCTCCTCGTCTGGTCCTGTCTGCTCACCGCGGCCGCTAACTGCTGCCCTCTTCCACCGCGGAACAGAGACCAACAGCCGGCTCTAGGTCTTCTAGCCGCCAGCTACTATCTCTCCAATGTCTCTACCCGGGCTTGGCCTTCGTCTGCCTCCAGATTAGACCTTCCTTACTCCGTTTGCTCTCTCCAATCATCCGTAGACTTTTCATTAGCAGCTAGAAGCTAGCTGCTGCATCTCTGGTCCTCCGCTAATACTCCGCTCTTCAACTCAGGAATATTACCGGCCACTTTACTCCAAACTGCCTCGCTGAAATTAAATCCCTCGGACTCCTGCGTCATCCTCGATATGTGCACAGAGCAGCCCGACTCAACTTTGTTTATTCCAACCATGCTATGCCCACAGTCTGACCGGTGCTGCGCCGCACAGCTACGACGTCATCACAACAAATCACACGTGCACTTGCTTTTTTTTTTTCTCCTCCGTGCTTTGCCACCTGAGAGCGCTCCTCTGCATTCTTTGATAACACTGCAACCTTCATGTTACAAAATGTACGTTCACTCAACAATAAAGCACTGCTCATCCTGGATTTTATATTGTTTTGATATATTTTTTAAAGTTTATATTTTGAGAAATAAATATGTTACGCAAAAGTACCGAAAATTGGTACCGTTGAGTACCGGTACCGATTCCCAGGTATCCCACGTATCGATTCAAATGTGAAAGGTACCCATCCCTAAGCATTATAAATCAGCGCTCACTCTTCTTTCCAGTGGTGTACTGTTGCCTGAATATGTTGAATATAGTTTAGGTAGGTCTGTGTGGCAGTGCACCAGAGCATTTTTCATATGATCTATTGTGTACAGATTTATTTTTTATATATATATTGAATATTTATTTTGAGTAGTTTTCAGTAGGTTGAGAAAGTGCACTAATGTTACAACATAGTTGATTTTTTTCCAATCAAATATATCTTAATTTCTTATTTTATACTTATTTAAATTATATATTTAATTTAAATATAATATTTTATTTGTGTATCTACATAGCTTTTATGGTTGTTTTTCATCAAATTATAGTCTCCTTATCCACTGTATCCGCTTGTGAACTGGACCTGACAACTTTTAAAATGTAAGCTCTTCCAGCTGTTCCTAATCATCTGTGATGATTGAACATACACAATACACATGATACAACAACAGTTTTAGCTGTAGTAACATACAACATCTGCTAATCAGATAAACTTCTAAAAGGTGATATCACTCCCTGTGGTGATTTGAGACATGTCTGTATCCAGTCAAATTAAGAGTTGGTGAGTTGAAAATTTGAAGAAACCTAAAAAAAAAAAATGTATATGTGGAATAAATCTGACTCTGTCTGCCTTTTCCCTTTGCAGGCTGCCACGACTATCACCAAGTCTGCCCTCAGCACAAGCAATAAGAAAACAACTCTGCCAGCAGACTTCCAGTTTCCCCCAGAGACGCTCTCCCAGCTCAGCCAGAAGCCCTCCAGCTCGGTGAGTCTTCACTGCTGCTGTTAACTGACAGAGCTGGTGGGAGAAGTTGAAGGTCGAGACTAGGGCTGCATAATTAATCAAATTTTAATCGTGATCACGATTTTGGCCGCCACGATTAAATTAACCTGATGGTCGGAGATATTTCCATTTTAAAATGCAGCTCTCCTGCATATCTAATCAAGCACTTACTACACCAGTAGTCCACCAACCACCAGGGGGCGAACGCATAGTTAAGGTTTCATGTAGCTGCCTAAATAACCAGCGAGGACTAAGCCGGCGAAGCAATGTTGCCAACTTTTCACGGGACTTTTCAGACCCCCTTAGCGACTTTTTAGCCGACGTTAACTGCTGCAGGACGACTGTGCCGCTTCGACTCGTTCTTAGCGAGCCGCCGACCCCCGCAGCTCGTTAAGAACGAGTCAAAGCGGCACAGTCCTCCTGCAGCAGTCTCTCCCAGCTGCAGAGCCGGAGGGGATGCTAACCCCTAACCGTCCAGTCTGCAAATTGCTAACAGGCTAACAGTTAGCTCTGTAGCAGTACAGTGTGTATGTGCTGCTGCAGGAGGTGTTCACTTAGCGATCTCTGTTTATTTACAACAAGCACCAGACACTCTGTACACACACTAAAAACTGTTCCTATTGTTTGTTTAAAAGTAGTGCCATAAAAATACAGATCTTATGATGGATAATTGTGATTAAAATATCGATCAAAATAATGGTGATTCTCATTTTGGCCATAATCGTGCAGCCCTAGTAGAGGTGCAGAAACATCCTCTTCAGCACCCAAATGAGCCAGATATTGGCTGAAGTATGACAGCACAATCAATTCAGTCGACACAGACATCTGAAAAATGTACAACAATCACATCATTCTCATGGTTGACAGCTTTTTCTACCAAGTTGGACTTTTCACTAAATTGACACATGCTACACATAATTTCGGGGTGGCTGTGGCTCGAGGGTTGGTGGTTCGATCCCTGACCATGGCAGCCTACATGTCGAAGTATCCTTGAGCAAGATACTGAACCCCAGATTGCTCCTGATGCTGCGTTCATCTGTGTGTGAATGAATTCCCAATGGTGGCAGGTGGCACCGTTTAGGGCAGTGGTTCCCAACCTTTTTCTTGAGGGACCTATATTTTTACCATTGTAAGCAAATCGACTAGAAAAGCGCTATATAAGTGCAGGTCCATTTACCATAATGTGCACTGTGTATCTGTAAGTAAGTAGAGGTCATTAATGTTGGGTTAAGGAGGATATGTTTGGTTTTCTTCACTCTAGTTGAGTCAAGAAGGCCAGAAGAGGCTGTCTGGAGAGCTTGGGGAAGGAATCGGAGACTACGACTACAACAACGCCAACGACACAGCCAACTTCTGTCCAGGTCTTCAGGTCCGAACTCCACCTTTTTATATGGCTTTTCTTTACATTTTTTTCTCTGTTTGATTTTACAGCATTTTAACGGAGTTTCTTTATCCAAGGCAGGGGTCGGCAACCTTTTCCATGAAAAGAGCCATTTTTGGCCAAAAAACAGACAGAAAAATCCCTCAGGAGCTGCATCTTTGAGCCTTTATAATGAAAATAATTTGCCAATTTTTCGCTGCAAATCAAGCAAATTACTCAGCGTGAAGCACTGGCAGTTCGTGTAAACGAATCTGTCTTTTCTGTTGTAGCTATTTTTGGCAATAATGTATAGAAGAATATAATTGGCGAAGCGCCAGATGGTCATAGGCTATGATGCACATTTTCAGTCGACTAAAATATATATTTTTTCCTGTCTATAGGGTACATATTTTTTACAATTGGATCATGTACGAATCACTACAACAATGTGGATTCAATTGTAGACAAATTCCATATTTATTTTTTTTTGTCAAAGCAACAGGGAGCCACCGCAGATGGCCTGAAGAGCCACGTGTGGCTCTGGAGCCTGAGGTAGCCGACCCCTGATCTGAGGAATAGGGTTGGGTGGTGTGGCTTTAAAGTAGTTAATATATTATACAAGTTGTGGTCAATTAGTGTGGTGAGATTTACACATCATGGGGTAACACTTTACTTGAAGGTATCGTCATAATAGTGACATGATACTGTCATAACTGTGACATGACACGGTCATAAACGTGTCATAAACATTATGTCAATGTCATAAACGTTTATGACTGCTGTCATTAAGTGTCATTCGGTTTTTGTCATGACAAGTTGACATTCCTTGGGTTGTCTTGATTATGACAACTTGTGTACTGGATTGCTACTCCTGAACCCTTCCTCCAATTTAGTGTACTGTAAATAGTAGTGAAAACAAAAAAAATATTGTCATATGTAATTGTATGTCAGTTTGTACTTCATTACAGCGTCATAATGGTGTCATGACAGTCAGTTTTGGGTATCTTGTCGGTATTCTGTCAAACATCTATGACCAAGTGCTAGAATTGGTCTGTAACCTTGCACATCTAATTATAATAATCATTATACCAACTTGCCATAAACACAAATATAGAAACATATTTTGTTTATGTCAAGTTGCCATGACAAAGACATTTTGTGGTAATGTTACTTTGATTAAAGTCAAGTTGTCATAATCAAGACAACCCAAGGAATGTCAACTTGTCATGACAAAAACCGAATGACACTTAATGACAGCAGTCATAAACGTTTATGACATTGACATAATGTTTATGACACGTTTATGACTGTGTCATGTCACAGTTATGACAATATCATGTCACTATTATGACGATACCTTCAAGTAAAGTGTTACCCATCATGGCCCTGTGTTCTACCTTTTTGATACCTGGTCAATCACAGGATGATTTGGAGCACCAAACTAAGAAGCAGGTCTGTATCTCTGTCCCTTTTATTAAATAACTCTGGCCAGCTGATCGATATAAGACTTAAACCCAAGTGTGCTGGGAAAATCTTTGGGGCATATGATGAAAGTTTTCCG